>NC_092151.1:39891416-40096416 GCF_045791955.1 Oncorhynchus clarkii lewisi
CCTCTCCACTACTGTTCCATCGATGTGGATAGGGGGGTGTTCCCTCTGCTGTTTCCTGAAGTCCACAATCATCTCCTTAGTTTTGTTGACGTTGAGTGTGAGGTTATTTTCCTGAACAAAGTATACTTGTAATTATGTGGCTGTTTATTATTGTCTGTGACACAACATAAATCTTACCCGGAGTATTTTTTCATAATTTAAAAAAAAACTGTAGGCAACAAACAGTAGGGTCTATGTAATTCTTATTTTCAATGACGGCCTAGGAACAGTGGGTTGACTGCCTTGTTCAGAGGCAGTATGACTTATTTTTTACCTTGTCAGCTTGGGGATTTAATCTTGCAACCTTTCGGTTACTAGTCCAACACTCTAACCACTAGGCTACCTGCCACCCCAGTTACATGGCACAGCACCAAACAGCGCCACCCAATAGAATCGTCACCTGCCCTCTGCTGTTATCCAGTTACACATAAAAAAAAAACAATATAATCAGACATTTTTTTACACAATTTTTTTTTTTACAATGCATTTAATTGACATATCACAAATAGACAGTTCTGTACAGTGCAATAGGATGTGTGGACAGTTTGATAGCATACTGTCATCATTATCTAAGCGTTTAAACTTTTTTTCTGAAGATAATATGATACATTTCATAAACTTTATGGAATAAATAAGTGATTTACACATCATTGGTCCTCAATGCAAAACCAGTGTTAAATATTCCGACATTAATGTGCAGTGAACCCACAAATCTTCACATTTGCTTGTATTCTGAACAACACTACAACAGTGCTATCCAGTGTAATGACAGACCTTTAGAGTACTAGTCCTGCAGTAGTCCTCACATAATACAACTTTGTTCGGTATATAGAGCTCATTGTCCTCCTCACAGATACCATATTTTCTTCACAACTGCAACCATGTGCACTCGTTGCACCTCTGCCCAAGCGTTGTTTCGGGCTAGATCCCATGCCATGACACTCATCAGAATCACTCCAACAAATACTCAGGCTTGGTTACAGATATGCACCAATCTGACTTGCCCTACAGGGGGCAGTGTCATTTTGTTTCTACCACAGCAGGTTTCGACTGTAGTTCATGACAGTTGCAGAACCGTATTAGATGCCCAAAAGGAGAGAGTCCGTTTGAGCGGATGAGGCAATGGCCTCAGGTAGAGTCAGGACAGGGTAATCTGGGCATGATGTAACCATATGGCTGCTGCAGACACAGAGAGTCGTGATTGGGTAGAGGGTGGCTATAGTAGTGCTCCACTAGGGCCGACAGGGAGGAAAATGTCATCTCAAACTCCAGGAACACCCGGGAGTCCTAAACCATAAACACATTGAAATTCACATCAAACAAGACAGATATGGTACTGGAATCCTATAATTTATTATTGATTGAGTCAGACAATCGACATGCTAGACAGCCTTAACCAAGATTTGAGTTTTAGTGAGGTCCGGTAGCTTAATTTCTATACAATTAAAAAAACTTACAAATGCTATTTGGAGAACAGTAAAAGCAAGCAAAAAGGACCCAAGCCATTATCACCTTGGCTGCTGTAGGTTCATTCACCTCAGTCAATCTACAAACACATAGCCTATTAGCCACTGTAATGTTATATGAGAAATTATTCACACTGACACGTGGCATCAGCGACATTTTTAGAACTGAACTGTTAGCATTTTAATGTTGGCCAATGGGGAAGATAGGCCATGTGGAGATGTTCATATTGAAACATGTCTTTTCAAGTTCCTAACTTGTTTGATCAAATTAGTACCGATTGTCTCAGGGGACCCCACATGGGTGCCCGACCCCAAGTTTGGGATCCACTGTACTAACCTCTCTGCTCCTCTCTCTCCGTCTCCTCTGCTTCCTCCTGCATACATTGCAGACTCAGTAGCCTACTCTCTATAAAGCAAAGTTATTATGAGAACTTTGTAGGCTAGCGTATTTTTTGCTCCTGCTGAGGTAGGCTCTGTTTAACGTTAGCTTCTTAATTCATCCTTCTAGCTGGCTAAGTAATACTAGCCAGAGCCATCAACGTTACTGCAATAGAAGTGTGTGCCGGCAGTTAGCCACCTGATTGACTGACACCTCTATAAGCGACTATTTACCAGTTGAGCACTCATTCTCTGAGATTCATTTTCTGTTTGTTTGTGGGATGTTTGTAGACATGGCAGGAGTCGCGGGATGCTTTTAAAATGTGGATGGTTTTAACATGTTTTTTTTTTTTCGGTATCTTGCAAACACGCTATCTGCAGGGTCTTCAGTTGCCTACTTGAGGGTACTCAGATCTGGGGTAGTTAGTTTCTCGTCTCAGGCCGTTTGAGAGAGTGGTGAATGTGCTGCTAAGAAGGCTTATCCGGGAGACAAATCCGGAGGACGCAGGCGAACGTAATGAGCCTGGATCAACGTTCTGAGCTTTGATCAACGCTGGGGCAATATTTCGATGTTGACCCGTAATTGATTTTCTTTATTGTGTACAAAATCTATATTTTTATTAGCATATTTTTTTCTTCTTCCAAATGATAAAAAATGACCGGACCTCTGTGTACTCGTGTGTAGTTACGGGCATGGGTAGACAGAAAGTAAAGACAGTGGTTCTGACCTCCTCAAAGAGCCTGTAGTTTCTGGCCTTGCACAGATCCACATCCCACACCACCAGCACCTGATTCAATGAGAACAAATGTACATTATTTACTAAAGCAGTTTCTTTTTAATATTCATTGTGTGATGTGTGGTGAATCCCTAGATGTTTATGCATCACAGCATGCACATGTTGTACCTTGGATGTCTTTGATCCTGAGTTCCTGAAGCAGTAGAGACCATCCTGCGGTGAACTGGAGCTTTCCATAAATAACCTGCAATTAAAGCACAATAATAATGTATTTTAGTAAGACTGCATTCAGACGTGCTCTGCTCTTCTTCCAAGAGAAAACAGAGACATGATTGTCAGAAAGAGATTGCCCGATCGAACATTAGTGGGCGTTAAAGACTGTTACACAAAAAGGAACAAGGAGGATTTAACAAATGTTCAATACAGAAAGAGTTTATTGTCTTACTTTTCAACACTGCTTGTTTCTGTTATGTCCACAAACACAGAATCTGGTAATTGAACCTGAGGTCAGAAACATGTGTCAAAAACAACAACAACAGACATAAAGGAGGTTAGAATTGTGTCAGCAGGCCAAGACTAATCTGTAGTACACGGAACAAGATTGTGCGATGAGATTATGGAATTTGCAGTGAAACAAGGGCATGCACTCGCCACCGAGTAAAGACACTAAACTAAACACAAAACATAACAGATGTGTTTCTCTAGTAGCCTGTGTACACAAGAGTGATAGTTGAAGGAGAATATGGCCACTTACATTCTCATAGTCTTCATCAGAGTCATCGTCGATGTCCTTGGATGGATCCCTGTTCTTTCTTAAAGAGGCAGGCACCTCGTCCACTGAGGTTCGGAAGCTTTGTCCATCTGGAGAGGATCTTCTGAGAAGAAGTGGGTGTTTTAACCTTCATCTTAAACAGAGCTATATATTTTTTTCATGATTACAATATAACAACCTTGAAATCAAACTGTAGTTTTCAGAGCAAAAAGTAAAGCCTTTGCAGACACTTACTGTGCTGACCCTCTTGGTTGTTTAGGCATGGTTGCCGGACATGGAGATTTCGCTAGGAGGGGTGGCTTGTACTGTCCAGGCGTGTGGTTCAGTGCTAGCGAGGCCTGTGGTGGGAGATCTGGTGTTGACCTAGTGCTGTGGCAGTAGTTTTGAACACTTGGGATGTGACTGGGTATGTTGCCATGGTAACCAGGTGGTCTAGGATTCAGCCCCATTTGCCTTTCCAGGTTGATGCAGATGGGCAGGGTGGCGGGAGACTTGAGGGTCACTGGAACATGGGGCTTCTTGTCTCTGTGGTCCCCCACAGGTAGGGTGGAGACGGACGTCTTCGCCATCATCATCTGCTTCTGAAGGCTGGCAATGGGAGTGGGAAGAGGGGTCTTAGGGCCCCTCACACTTCTCTCTGAGCTGTCCTTGTTTGGGATGTCCATGTGTCCATGTTGGTTGTGGCCGACCTCACCCAGCTTGGGTCGAGGTAAGACCGGGGACATTTTCTTTGGAAGGGGGCTGGAGAGGGTCCTGTTGGGGACAGGGACAGGGGCAGGGGCAGGTTGGGGGAGACCTTTGCAGAATCCTGATTTTGATTCTTGTCTAAACTGGCATGGGAGTGGAGGAGGATGGTATGATGGTGGTGGAACAGTTAGTCTTCCTTCAACAGTAAAAAAATAAGATATTCAGTGATAGGTACTAGAAACAGCAGGAAACATGGACCTAAATTGTTGACAACTTTGTTGAGAGTTGAGAGACAATGTTGTTTCAGTGGTAGTTATCGTTTAGCTATAGATACAGTGCCTTCGGAAAGTATTCAGACACCTTGACATTTTTTGTTTAGTTACAGCCTTCTTCTAAATTCTCATCAATCTACACACAATACCTCATAAAGATAAAGTGAAAACAGGTTTTTCTAAAAACCTTTTTCTAAAGGTTTTTTCTTAAAAATCAAATTATTAGCATAAGTATACAAACCCTTTGCTATGAGCCTCGAAAATTGAGCTCAGGTGCATCCTGTTTCCATCAATCCTCCTTGAAATGTTTCTACAACTTGACTGGAGTCCAACTGTGGTAAATTCAATTGTTTGGACATGATTTGGAAAGGCACACATCTGTATATATAAGGTCCCACAGTTGACGGTGCAAGTCAGAGCAACAACCAAGCCATGAGGTCAAAGGAATTGTCCGTAGAGCTCTGAGACAGGATTGTGTGGAGGCACAAATCTGGGGAAGGGTACCAAAACATTTCTGCAGCATTGAAGGTCCCCAAGAACACAGTGGCCTCAATCATTCTTAAATGGAAGAAGTTTGGAACCACCAAGACTCTTCCTAGAACTAAGCAATCAGGGGAGAAGGGCCTTGGTCAGGGAGGTGACCAAGAACTCGATGGTCACTCTGACAGAGCTCCAGAGTTCCTCTGTGGAGATGGGAGAACCTCTCAGAAGGACAACCATCTCTGCAGCACTCCACCAATCAGGCCTTTATGGTAGAGTGGCCAGACGGAAGCCACTCCTCAATAAAATGCACATGACAGCCTGCTTGGAGTTTATCAAAGGGCACCTAAAGACTGTCAGACCATGGGAAACAAGATTCTCTGGTCCGATGAAACCAAGGTTGAACTATTTGGCCTGAATGCCCAACGTCAAGTCTGGAGGAAAGCGGCAGGGACTGGGAGACTAGTCAGGATTGAGGGAAAGATGAACAGAGCAAAGTACAGAGATCCTTGATGAAAACCTGCTCCAGAGCGCTCAGGACCTCAGACTGGGGTGAAGGTTCATCTTCCAACAGGATAACGACCCTAAGCACACAGCCAAGACAACGCAGGACAGACTTCAGGACAAATCTCTGAATGTCCTTGAGTGTCCCTGACAGAGCTTGAGAGGATCTGCTGAGGAGAATGGGAGAAACACCCCAAATACAGGTGTGCCAAGCTTGTAGTGTCATACCCAAGAGGACTCGAGGCTGTAATCGCTGCCAAAGGTGCTTCAACAAAGTACTGAGTAAAGGGTCAGAATACTTATGTAAATGTCATATTTAAATGTTTTCTTTTTATAAATTTGCTATTTTGTTTTATAAAAAACAGTTTTTACTTTGTCATTATGGGATATATTGTGTAGATTGATGAGGGGAAAAAAACAATTTAATCAATTTTAGAGTAAGGCTGTAACGTAACAAAATGTGCAAAAAGTCAGGGGGTCTGAATACTTTCCGGATGCACTGTATACATATACACACTACCGGTCAAAAGTTTTAGAACACCTACTCATTCAAGGGTTTTTCATTATTTTGACTATTTTCTGCATTGTAGAATAATAGTGAAGACATCACAACTATGAAATGACACATATGGAATCATGTAGTGACCAAAAAAGTGTTAAACAAATCCAAATATATTTGAGATATGAGATTCCTCAAATAGCCACCCTATGCCTTGATGACAGCTTTGTACACTCTTTGCATTCTCTCAACCAGCTTCATGAGGTAGTCACCTGGAATGGATTTCACTTAACAGATGTGCCTTCATAAAAGTTAACTTGTGAAATTTCTTTCTTTCTTAATGTGTTTGAGCCAATCAGTTGTGCTGTGACAAGGGGTGGTGGGGGGGGGGATACAGAAAAAAGTCCATATTATTGCAAGAACAGCTCAAATAAGCAAAGAGAAATTACAGTCCATCATTACTTTAATACACGAAGGTAAGTCAATCTGGAAAATGTCAAGAACTTGAACGTTTCTTCAAGTGCAGTCGCAAAAACCATCAAGCGCTCTGATGAAACTGGCTCTCATGAGGAACGCCACAGGAAAGGAAGATCCAAAGTTACTTCTGCTGCAGAGGATAAGTTCATTAGAGTTACCAGCCTCAGCAATTGCAGCCCAAATAAATGCTTCCCAGAGTTCAGGTAACAGACACATCTCAACATCAACTGTTTAGAGACTGTGTGAATCAGGCCTTCATGTTCGAATTGCTGCAAAGAAACCACTTCTTAAGGACACTAATAATAAGAAGAGACTTGCGTGGGCCAAGAAGCACAAACAATGGACATTAGATCTTTGGAAATTTGTCCTTTGTTGGAACTTTTGGGCTCCAACCGCCGTGTCTTTGTGAGACATGGTGTGGGTGAACAGAAGATCTCTGCATGTGTATTTCCCACCGTAAAGCATGGAGGAGGAGGTATTATGGTGTGGGGGTGCTTTGCTGGTGTCACGATCATCGTATGGAGGTAACCAAAGCGCAGCATGGTGTGAATACATTCTTCTTTAGTGAAGGAAGAACACAAACAAAACAACACTGCGCTAACGTGCAACATAACATAGACAATAACCCACGAAATACCCAAAGAAGATGGCTGCCTAAATATGGTTCCCAATCAGAGACAACGACAAACACCTGCCTCTAATTGAGAACCAATCTAGGCAACCATAGACCTACATAAACACCTAGATGGTAAACAACCCCATAAACCTACAAAACCCCTAGACAGTACAAAAAAATATATAAAGAAAACAAAGAATACTCAGGTCAGGGCGTGACAGCTGGTGACACTGTCTGTGATTGATTTAGAATTCAAGGCACACTTAACCACCATGGCTACGACAGCATTCTGCAGCGATACGCCATCCCATCTGGTTTGGGCTTAGTGGGACTATAATTAGTTTTTCAACAAGACAATGACCCAACACACCTCCAGGCTGTGTAAGGGCTATTTGACCAAGAAGGAGAGTGATGGAGTGCTGCATCAGATGACCTGGCTTCAACATTCCCCTGACCTCAACCAAATTGAGATGGTTGGGATGAGTCGGACTGCATAGTTAAGAAAAAGCAGCCAAAAAGTGCTCATCATATGTGGGAACTCCTTCAGACTGTTGGAAAAGCATTCCAGGTGAAGCTGGTTGAGAGAATGCAAAGAGTGTGCAAAGCTGTCATCAAGGCAAGAGGTGGCTATTTGAGGAATCTCAAATATAAAATATATTCAGATTTGTTTAACACTTTTTGGGTTACTACCTGATTCCATATGTGTTACTTCATAGATTTGATGTATTCACTATTATTCTACAATGCAGAAAATAGTAAAAATAAAGAAAAACCCTTGAATGAGTATGTGTTGTAAAACTTCTGACCAGTAGTGTATGTACGGTCTCAAATGGAGCCAAATGGGACCATTAGTTTGAATTGTGATGACATGTCAGTCCCATCAAGTGCTGTCTATCACAGTTATAGCACCTTTCAGCACCAAACTCAAATATATTTATTATTTAGTACCTGTATAAGTTGGTGGGCTATCTGGTTTTTCATAGTCATCTTCATCCTCATCATCTTCTTCATCCTCTAACATATAATCTAGGCAAGAAAACACACAAAAAATTGTCAGTGCACAGAATTCATTGTATGAAACAATGTTGTGAGTGCTGTCACTTACTGTCTCCTGGGTCATCACGGGCATAGGTTATGTCCATGGGGCTCTCGATCGATCCATAGAAGCTGTCCGTATCACTTTCAGAGTCACTATGTCAACAGAGAGAGGACCACATCAATCACCTTCTATTGAATTGATTCACTGATCATGCATTCGCTGACTCCCATTCATACTTTTTGTAACACAGCAAGAGATATCCTACAAGATCAAACCTGCATGCTCAGAAAGTTAATCGGAGCATGCAGCCAAACTGTCTACCATTTATCAGAAAGAACAAGTGACCGCAGATGGTATGTTTGTGTGAAGGGATGTGTTGACTTACTTTGGAATATGTGAATCCATTCTGTCATTATTATAGTGATCAATTTCTTTTCGCAGGTTACGCATCCATTTCTGTTAGTAGACAGAAATAACCGGGATTACATGATCTATGTATTGCTGTAATGTTACTAGGAATGTGAGAGGTTCTGTACATATCACCCCTCACCCTTCTCTCTTCCTCGTTGGCTGCTGAGAAGCAATAGGTCCGGTGCTTCTTACTGCTGAAGTGGACGATTTTGAAGGGAAACACGTTGTTGGAGGTGGTCTCTTCTGCTGCCCTCATCACCCTGCCAACGAGAGAAATAGAAACTGAAACCGCACCTTGGAGAAGACCACATCCACATCCTTTATAATAGATACACAGACGTAGGAAAACACGGTGCAGTAAAGCCTCCTCACTCTGACCAATCCGATTTCACATTTCGTAGGTTAAACCATATCAGTGGGTTAACTCATTTCTTACTATTACTATCACATTATTGCTGTGACAAACATTCCATGCCGTCTATGTGATATTGTGTACTGTTGGAGCTGTATGGGCCTGCTGGTCTGGCCATGTATCAGTGTACCAGGCTGCTCAGTGTTTACTACTACTGTTAGTAGTAGTTGCAATTACTATTCCCTGTAACGTTATTACTGAGATATTTCTGTTTGTACAAGTGGCAAGCTGGAGCTTGTCTGAGCGGTTGGCTGGATATGCCTTCACCCCGCTAGTAACTTCTGCTGATTCATTAAGCTCTGGCCACTATAGTGTTGTCCTGTCAGAACTGGATGTTAAGGCCCATATCTATACACTTTGTCACCACAGACACAAACACACGTGCGGACACATCTGCTTCCGTATGACGATGTTTATATGATTGTGGATATGTTCGATGGCTGCACAACACTTCAAGATAGAAAAACAAAATGGGAGAGTCCGTCAATACGCAACTTGCATCTCCTTGAGACGGCAGGTGATCCTGCTCTGACATGAGGTGCACAGGGCGGATCCCTGGAGAAACTCCCCAAGCTCCATGAATGGTTGAACTTGTGATAGGTGACTGTTAAGGCATTTTTTTTTATCAATAATGACTAATTATGTATACATTTCAATCAGGACTGACTAATCAGAATGCTATTATGTTACTGTATACAGTGCCTTGCGAAAGTATTCGGCCCCCTTGAACTTTGTGACCTTTTGCCACATTGCAGGCTTCAAACATAAAGATATAAAACTGTATTTTTTTGTGAAGAATCAACAACAAGTGGGACACTATCATGAAGTGGAACGACATTTATTGGATATTTCAAACTTTTTTAACAAATCAAAAACTGAAAAATTGGGCGTGCAAAATTATTCAGCCCCTTTACTTTCAGTGCAGCAAACTCTCTCCAGAAGTTCAGTGAGGATCTCTGAATGATCCAATGTTGACCTAAATGACTAATGATGATAAATACAATCCACCTGTGTGTAATCAAGTCTCCGTATGAATGCACCTGCACTGTGATAGTCTCAGAGGTCCGTTAAAAGCGCAGAGAGCATCATGAAGAACAAGGAACACACCAGGCAGGTCCGAGATACTGTTGTGAAGAAGTTTAAAGCCGGATTTGGATACAAAAAGATTTCCCAAGCTTTAAACATCCCAAGGAGCACTGTGCAAGCGATAATATTGAAATGGAAGGAGTATCAGACCACTGCAAATCTACCAAGACCTGGCCGTCCCTCTAAACTTTCAGCTCATACAAGGAGAAGACTGATCAGAGATGCAGCCAAGAAGCCCATGATCACTCTGGATGAACTGCAGAGATCTACAGCTGAGGTGGGAGACTCTGTCCATAGGACAACAATCAGTCGTATATTGCACAAATCTGACCTTTATGGAAGAGTGGCAAGAAGAAAGCCATTTCTTAAAGATATCCATAAAAAGTGTTGTTTAAAGTTTGCCACAAGCCACCTGGGAGACACACCAAACATGTGGAAGAAGGTGCTCTGGTCAGATGAAACCAAAATTGAACTTTTTGGTAACAATGCAAAATGTAAAAGCAACACAGCTCATTACACTGAACACACCATCCCCACTGTCAAACATGGTGGTGGCAGCATCATGGTTTGGGCCTGCTTTTCTTCAGCAGGGACAGGGAAGATGGTTAAAATTGATGGGAAGATGGATGGAGCCAAATACAGGACCATTCTGGAAGAAAACCTGATGGAGTCTGCAAAAGACCTGAGACTGGGACGGAGATTTTGTCTTCCAACAAGACAATGATCCAAAACATAAAGCAAAATCTACAATGGAATGGTTCAAAAATAAACATATCCAGGTGTTAGAATGGCCAAGTCAAAGTCCAGACCTGAATCCAATCGAGAATCTGTGGAAAGAACTGAAAACTGCTGTTCACAAATGCTCTCCATCCAACCTCACTGAGCTCGAGCTGTTTTGCAAGGAGGAATGGGAAAAAAAATCAGTCTCTCGATGTGCAAAACTGATAGAGACATACCCCAAGCGACTTACAGCTGTAATCGCAGCAAAAGGTGGCGCTACAAAGTATTAACTTAAGGGGGCTGAATAATTTTGCACGCCCAATTTTTCAGTTTTTGATTTGTTAAAAAAGTTTGAAATATCCAATAAATGTCGTTCCACTTCATGATTGTGTCCCACTTTTTGTTGATTCTTCACAAAAAAATACAGTTTTATATCTTTATGTTTGAAGCCTGAAATGTGGCAAAAGGTCGCAAAGTTCAAGGGGGCCGAATACTTTCGCAAGGCACTGTATGTATGAATTGTCTTTTAATCCTAGTACTGAATATAATGTGTGTAATTATAATCAAGAATTAGAACAATGACTGTCTGTTCCTTGGTAGAAATGAATGAACTTATCGTCAGACTGGGTAGAATGCTTATCTACACAGGAAGACCTTGGTTCAGTCATAAATTATCTAAATTGGTGAGAGACGATGCGGGAAGGCTTGAGAACTATACAGCCTTTGTACCAGAGTGGAGAAGAGACGGGACGTACTATGGTTTGCACAGATGAATATGGTACTTTCAGGCATTTGGAAATTGCTCCCAAGGATGAACCAGACTTGTGGAGGTCTACAAATGTTTTTCTGAGATCTTGGCTGATTTCTTTTAACTTTCCCATGATGTCAAGCAAAGAGGCACAGGGTTTGAAGGTAGGCCTTGAAATACAGCCACAGGTACACCTCCAATTGACTCAAATGATGTCAATTAGCCTATCAGAAGCTTCTAAAGCCATGACATCATTTTCTGGAATTTTCCAAGCTGTTTAAAGGCACAGTCAACTTAGTGTATGTAAACTTCTGACCCACTGGAATTGTGATAAGTGAAATAATCTGTCTGTAAACAATTGTTGGAAAAATGACTTGTGTCATGCACAAAGTAGATGTCCTAACCCACTTGCCAAAATTATAGCTTGTTAACAAGATATTTGTGAAGTGGTTGAAAAATGAGTTTTAATGACTCCAACCAAAGTGTATGTAAACTTCCAACTTCAACTGTATATATATAAATTGGGGAGAAACGGGGCTAAAAAAAAAATATATATATATTTTTTTTACCCCCTTTCCCCCCCAATTTCGTGGTATCCAATTGGTAGTTACAGTCCGCGCATCCGAAACACAACCCAGGCAAGCCGCACAAGCCGCAATAAAGTTCCCTGTGTATGTTAACTCTCTGTGTGGTTGCTTTATTCCTTTGACTGCGAAAGGTTTTCAATGAGTCACAGACCAGTCAAATAGCTATATTAAAGCTCTATTTATGCAAGGCCAAAGTAGAGAGAAGAGACTCCAGATGTGTAATTACACAGTTACACAGTTCTAACGCTACCCCTATGGCACTGCAGCATGTCCCTTCGGGGGGAAGCAGTAGAAGGAGGAACTCAATGGACCACCACAGGCTAGGATTCCTCAGTGTCCACTTTCACTTTTCAAAATGTCAAACAAATATGGAAAAGAGGTGGTTTAACAGTGCCGTCTCTATTACTGACTTGTCACCTATGTAGGAATTAATATGACGAGTCCCCCCTGTGTTAGGTATTCGTAAGCGAAAACCCCTGACCTTTATAGAGAGGCTCTCATTTAGCAGGAAGTGGCACACCGACACTTAAGAAATGCTTTCACTGTCAGCAGACTTTCTCATCTGATCAGGATTTCTCAGCTTAACAACCGATTGCAACGGACAATGCCAGCCGTATTTCAAACATTGATAATCATATGTAGGCCTATGGGAGAATGCCAACATGTTTTGCCAAAGTCTATTCAAATGCAGGTGCAAATGACAGCTGCATGACAATAGTGGACACTGACCTGTTGTAGCCATTGAGAGAGAAAGCTCCTTGTGGTGCAGGACTGGTACTGCTCTTGAAATAATACACACATCCCCTGTGGATGATTATATAGCGAAGAGGCCCTGTAAGAAAGAAAGATAACGTAAGGGAAAGTCTCACACATACAATAACCTTGGTATAATAGCAAGTATAAAGAGTTTCATTCTAAAATGCTATATATCCATTTTCAGACATGTTGGTAAATTTAACCTTTATTGTTGAAAGAAATGATGAAAGAGATTGGTGTGTTCTTTCAATATTTAATCATGGCATGAGGTCGTTCAATGAGAGACATCAAATTGGCCCACCGTCGTCCGGGTTTGGCCGGGGGGGTAGGCCGTCGTTGTAAATAAGAATTTGTTCTTAAACTGACTTGCCTAGTTAAATAAAGGTTAAACAAACAAACAAAACACAACATGTATTTGTTTAAAATCTATCACTTGATGATTTCATTTCAGAGACAAATAATCAAGTTTTTTTTTGCAAAATGCTATATATCCGCCTCACTCTCAGATAAATAAGAAGCACTGCTACGCTTTATACAGTCAAATATAGCAAATAACTACAAGAAATGTACAAATGATACATTTGTGACATCAATATTTATTTATTTTTAATCAATTAAATACAGTAATATGAGATCTGTATGTAAAACATTTACATTTGACATTTTGGTAATTTAGCAGACGCTCTTATCCAGAGCGACTTACCACATATCACATATCACATATCACATATCAAATACCGGATAAGATCATTCCATTCCAGATAAAACATTTATATATAGCGTTACACATCTAAAATCTATTAATGAAAAATCTGAGAACAGTAATATTTACACACACATGAAGGTACCCATAAGCAATCATTTCTGATGAAAAACAGGTGGATAAAATAGGTGGATAAAATAGGTGGATAAAATAGGTGGATATAGCGTTTTGGAAATAAACTCTTCATATGTTGTTCCTAATTTGGTGAATCTCCAACCCCGCTCGAGGGGTGATGAACTAAACGTTGTGATGAGATGAAAGTATGCAGTGCAACTCATCTCAGACCTTTGTCAGAATCCCTTGGTGCAGTGCACATTAATGTGCCATGAAAGTTATATATGTAATGTAATGTTATGTACTGTAGGGCTACTCACACTTCATAAGGCTGAACTGGCTCCCTCCCTTCTTGTGGAGGTACCCAGAGTGGCACACGCCTCCTGGCATGGTGAGCAGGTTCTGGGCCCCGATGGCCCTCATTGGAACAGGCCAGTAGATCTCTGCTGAAGACATGTTTCTGAGGAGGACATGGAGATAGAGAAATAACACGTCAAATACCACATTACACATCACAGAGCTGGCAGGGGTCTGAACGTATCTAACTTGACATTTCTGAGATGCAACGCTAAAATAATATTTCAGCTGCTGCATTTCTCATCGAACCCAAGTCTGACAGTGAATTCTAAACGCATCAAAACAGCAACATGTCAATGAACAAACAGCACAAGGACTTGAGAATTCAGACCATGTTAACAAAATATCAACAATCAAGAAGAGGTAATACTACTTCCCATCGCAGCTTTGAAACACCTCGGTCCTTGAGAGCCTCTTACATCCTGACCCAATAACTTTCTCTCCACTTTGAAAGTTACAAGAAACAGCATGACAGTTCTACATACACTCTCAGGAAGAAAACGGTTCCAGAAGGGTTCTGCGGCTGTCCCCATAGGATCATCTTTTTTGGTTCCAGGTAGAACTCTTTTGGGTTCCAAGAAGGACCCTCTGTGGAAAGGGTTCTACATGGAACCAAAATGGGTTTTTCAAGTGAACACAGCCAAACTGCCCTTTTCGGTTCTAGATAGCACCTTTTTAGCACCTTCAAATGAGCAACGGGGTTCCCTTATTAGCACAGACGAAGAACCTTTTTCGCTTCTAGATAACACACTTTTTTTCCTAAGAGTTTAGACATAAACAAACAAACAAAAAACAAACACCCCAGCCAACAGATCTGCTACCCAACCTAAAACCCCAGTCATAATACCTGGGTACCCCAGCAGCAGCTTACATCTTCTCCTGAGGGTCTGAACTGCTGAGCTCTTCCTGAGCATGCGGGTATTTGAGAGAACACACTAAGGCAGACTCAGAGAGACACACACACACCACACTCTCCTCTAAATCTCTAAAACCCCAATACAGCCAAAAACCTGCAGTCTCGAGCCTTGACCCTAAACCAGACAAGCAAACAGGAAACTGGATGTTTCCTCTGTAATGTGTCTCATGTCCTTTCAGAGCTGTTGATTGCACCCTGTGTGGTATGCTTCCTGCTTGGCAGCCCTGTGTGCCTGCCTGGTCTTTCCTTGGCCTGGCGATGGCTGCCTGCCTTCTGGGAGGGACAACTGCCTCCAGACACAAAGACAAATATACTAACAAGGGAAGAAAAATAGCCAATTTTACACATTTTTACAAATGACTGCCGAGCACCAACGGAAGGGATTGGGTTTAACATTCAGATCCAAGGGACAGGTGCAGGGGAGTAGTGTCTGACTGTTAGAGGAGAATGGAAAAGAGGAGACCGTAAGCTGCATCTCTCCCCAGAGTAAATCAGAGGTTGTTGAACTTTCCAAGAGAAGAAACAGCCAGGCAGGAAGGTTCAATAAGGATGCAGGAATATAGCTTAGTCTCCAGGCAGCAGGTAGCCTATTGGTTAGAGTATTGGGCCAGTAACTAAAAGGTTGCTAGATCAAATCCCTGAGCTGACAAGGTAAAAATATGTTCTTCTGCCCCTAAACAAGGCAGTTAACCCACTGTTTCTAGGCTGTCATTGTAAATAAGAATTTGTTCTTAGCTGACTTGCCTAGTTAAACAAAACCCCCAAAATGTCTGATTAGTGAATTAGGCCGGGGAAGAAAATGATGAAGTGTTCCTGCAAAATGTGTTTATGCTCCTTTTCTTTAGCGTCTATATTGGCATCTGATGAGGCAAGCAGATTGGAGTGTTTAGGACGCAGCAGGCTGGCTTGGTTATTTCTGACCTGTTTGTGGTGCCTGCTCCAAGTGGACTTAAAAGGACAACAGCAGCCTTTATCTGTCCTGTTGCCTTATTCTGATGTTTGTGTAGTTTCCACTGGAAAGCAATAACCACTGTTCAAAAGGCATACAGGGTGTGGGACCTATGGACGGATTCACCCCGACTGCCTGCTCTGACTATTTGTGGTGTTGGATATGTGTGGTTGTAAAGAGGACTAGGAACTTGTACGCTCTTATTTACAATGGAAGACTGCATGAACAGAATGGTCCCTTGGTTTGCATAATTCCTAACTCGTTGCAGTTAATAACAAACCTTATTAAAGGGCATCTACGTGGACAATACATTGGAGTTGCAAAAAGTCATCAAGGGTAACATTTCAAGCACAGGATTATGTTGTCATGGTAATCCATTTTCAACATTGACAAACCTTTATAAAAATATGTTGAATTTCCACCATTGAAACATGTTCATTGGTCTATCCACTATCAGAAAAAAAAAGAACAGTATGCTGGGTATAGTAGTGAGAGAGAGACACTAATCAGGAACTGCCAGGAACTGAAATGTAAACAGGAGTGGCAGGTATAACATACCAGGTTATTATTCAAACCTACTTCCTACTGCTGCCAGGAACAATCCACAGGAAAAACCACTCAACATAACCCACGGTTCTCGAGGAGAAACTAAATGAAACAAAATCACAATGTCAACGGTTCACAGTGTGCTCTCACCTACTGCGAGACACACTTCTCTGAATGGCTACTCATAACAGGTACAGTGAGCAAAACATCAGTATCCTTAACTGTATCATAACCTTTGACGTACATGTCCCAGCCACAGTGTTACCAAATGCAACTTTATGATTACATCTCTGCTCTTGCAGACGTCTGCCCAGCTGTTGGTGAACAAAAAAACAATTGCAGGTGGATCCGCCACAGTCCTATGAAGAATGTTGACGAGCACAGTCTCACAGGTGTACAACACTCACGACTGTTGGACATGTCTTTAAAGGAGAAGTCCACTAAAAAACTATCTGTTGGTATTTGTTTAACTAGTCCACTGTTGATACAGTCCCAAAATGTTGCATGTCAGCAAGTTGTCAAGATATAGAACTTTCAAAATACAGAAAGTGTCACGGTATGATACATTTTGGGAATGTATTAACAGTGGAATAATGAAAACAAATAACAAAATTATAGTTTTTGAGTGGTATTTTCCTTTAAGGAGTCGGCCTACTCCACAGGCCATATAGGGGAACGTGATGAGTTTCCGACAACACATAGTACTTTCATTTCTTTCAGCCTTCACTCATTACATTCCACGCTGTAGCAGCAATAATTTCATTTTGCTTTTGTGGGGAGCTTGGCTTTCTCCCGCATCACTTCCTGATCCCAATATGAGCATGTTCTCCACACAGGGAGGCTGTGTGTGTGCCCAGAAAACAAATACTGTAAAAAAGCAGCAACATGACAAAACAAGAACCAGCTCCTCTCTTTGGAGATTCAGGACTAAGTTTTAGTTTAGGGGATGTGTTCCTTTCACTTTCCTGAACATGTGAATCACAATCAGAGAGTAAGAAAGTGATCAAGTGAAAGTGCACGTTCCTATATAGGAGTGCCCAGTGCTTAATTTGAGTACCTCTCCGTTTTGGTCCACATGAGCCTGCAACTCTCATCTCGCCAGCATTGCACTTCATCATTTATTTCCTTATAGAATCATAGCCACGCGAAGGGTTCGAAGCTGCAGCACGCCTGATAAATGTAAATACATTTAAATAAAGTTACTACTGTCTGTTCAGAAATAAATGAAATCATTCAGAATAGCCTACTACACCATGAGGAAGCCTCAAATTTGGCCACAGAGGATAAATAGCTTATTTGAAAAATAGCCTAGTGGAGTGTAGCCCAATAACAAGGCATAGCCTACAGGCATAGCCTACGCTTGAGAAATCGGTCAGTGAACAAACAGCATGCAGACAAAACTTGCCTTTCGCAATTTTTCAAAAAGCCTACAATCGCGGCAAAATACAGGTTGGAAAACAAATCGCTCCTGCTGAAAAGAAAATACCTGTCAGCTGTAGGCGACCAAAATATTTGATAAACTTCCAAATATTGTTTTACAAGTAAAACGAGAGAGAGGCTTTTGGCACGAGCACATAGGCCATCACCAGCTAGTGAGCTGTGCGTCATTGGGTGAGTCAGTGAAACTGGAAAGCATTTTTAGGACTATCATTTCCTCCTCATTTCCCAGTTGTCTTGAATGCACTGAAGTCGGAGATTTCCCAGCCCCGAGTTCCCAGTTGTTTTGAACTCAGCATTAAAAAAAGATTATGCCAAAGTCTCCAGTCATGTAAAAGGACGTAGAATTGCATGAAATGCGTTTATTTTCACAGACCCCAGGCCACATTTATTTCGCCCCATGTGTGCAACTTCTGTAAGTGCCATTACGCAAATGTGATAATATTCATGCAATGCTCCCCAGGTCACCCACCTCTCATGCTCACTTTTTGTTCCGACACCTTCCAATTGACAAATTAAGCACTGTGAGTGCCCGTGAGAATGTGATCTTGTTTCGTGTAAACAGGACTCGATATGACTAGCACACCAATGGTTGGATGTAAACAGTTGAACACACAAAATAACCGTTGCTTCATAACTCTGCTGTCCAGCAGTTAAATTGATGACATATCAGTGTGTTTGTTTCCTCATAAAGTCATTGTTAGGAGAGGTTGATAGTTGAAACGATCCTAGCCATCCTCTTCCACACCAGTAGGGGTATTTTTAATCAATACCAGGAGCTTGAGATCAACCGGACCTCAATGGCACCTTAATAATACAGTCAGTCGTCTTTCTCTTTCACTGCATCACCAAATACTCAGAAACTGAGTAAGTAGGAAAGTAGGTAGGAAAAGAGGTAGGAAAAGAGGTAGGAAAGTAGGTAGAAAAGTCAGAAAGAATTACGCCACTTACGTGCTATTCCGTTACAAACACATTCTCACACTGGGCTCGCTTGCAAGGAGAAACAACATCTTTTCTCTTACTGACACATCCATTGATGGTGCAGGGCACTTCTCGCTACCATGTTATCTCTGGCAGGTCGTGGAGACAGACGGAAGACAGGGACAGACGGACAGACCGCCAGAGTGTGCTGCTGTACAGATATATAGATTGATACTCCAGACAGACAGAGCCTGGAGGGGCAGTCTGTCTGTGGTCTGAGGAACTGCCTGCCTGCTCAGACGCATCGACTAACTTCCGGAGGGCCTCGTCTCAGAGCCCACACTCCACATTGGCCGACGCGCCTGAGCAGCTACTTCCTGCCCTTAGCTCATCAGCCAACAGTGCCACAGAGCTGAGTGTTGGGGGGACTTTCCACCTCCAGCACCATAGAACAATGAAATGGACACAAACAAAATATCCTGAGTGCCACTATGACCTATAGACAGAACACCATGTGTCCTGTATTCTACAGTGTGTATCCAAATCACATGCATCGGCGAGTAATACACTATATCAACCATGTGTAATAACATAAAATAAATATATATTACACAGTAATAGCACTAACTACTTTTTGACTTTCTAGTGTCGTTTGAGCCACATCCTGTGTAGTCCCAAGACCAATAGCCAAATAAAAGACATAGCTGGTTGACCAGGAGGTTAGTTTCTGGTATTAGCATGGCCTATTTAGAAGTGATCCATGAGTTTCCAAGGAAATACCTAAACACGAACAGATTTGAAAGATGCTGCACAAGGAAAAACACTGTGTTCCATAGATCTTTCCACAAAACAGACTATTAATATAACCGGCTGCTAAATTCTGTTTACTTGACCGGAATATGGTGCTTACCCATTGAGACCTGCAGAAGAAGACTGCTCTCTCTTCTGAAGATCCGTGGTTTGCAGTGAACACTAGGCCACTTCCTGCACGCCTTTAATGCCATAAAGTGCGGTGACACCCTCCAAATGTAGAGCTCCAAGGTGACATATGTGCACACTCAGAACACTAAGAGCAGCTTGTCACACCCCCGTGTCTTTAGACCATTGAAGAGAAATGTGCTCTGCTCCATATTTGGATACATTGATTCAAAGTAGTACAATGGTGAGACACGCCTATACTTGATATAATGAGGTTCACTTCGCATGGTTGTTCCACTGTCAGTACACTAAACTTCACAAACAATTATGGCCTTTGAAGTCGATAATCTCATTTGATACTGTATCAAAGCCGTTGTAGTAGTACAATCATTTATGGGCCCATGTTACCTATGGACTTATTTCATGTTAGAGAAAATATACAGTAAGTGAGTATCCCCCTGAATGCAATCAAAACTACAGACAAGCTGAACGACAGAATAACAGACCACAGTCAGTTGTAACCCATACTGTACATGGCCGTAGCCTGACTATTACAATTTCTCCCGTGTTGCTTATAGTAGTCGTCTGGGTCAAGGCAGAGCGAGAGCTTGTGAAAGAAAGTGAGACTCACCATGGTGATTCCTGCTAGAACAGAACAGGCTATTAGAGTCATGTGCCGTCATGTCATCGGACAGAGCACAGAGGAAGTACTTGGACTACCTTGTCAGTTTGCGTAGAGGATGGGTTCGCTCTCACAACAGATGGGCATTCTAGTGTAGTTTGTGTATCACTGACTGACTGACTGACTGTCTTCTCCTGGTAGCTTTTTACATCCCCCTGCCACAGAGGAGGCTGGTAGGAGGAGATATAAGAGGATGGGCTCATTGTAATGGCTAGAATGGAATCAATGAAATGGTACCAAACACATGGAAACAAAGCGTTTGACTCGGTCCCATTGATTCCATTCCAGACATTTCAATGAGCCCGTCCCCCTATAGGTTCTCCCACCAGCCTCCTCTGCCACGCCAGCCTATCATGCACGACCATCAAAGCACAAGAGTTGGACACCAGAAATGCCACTTTGAAAAAATTCTACACACTTTAAAGGGGCAATCTGCAGTTACTACAATAAATCAAATGTACCCATTGATCCTTGAAGAATAAAATGTATAAATGCCTCATGAGCTCAGTTCAACTGTTGTACAACATCAGAACCCCAAAATATAAGCTGGTTTTACTCAAAGTAAACAAAGTAAACGTCAACAAAAACTATATAGCGTCAAAACTAGAATTTTGCTATCATGTATGATCAGTCCTTGCATCCATAGCTCTGTCTAGGAATCTGAGAGTGTTAACATTTCTCCAGCCCCACCTCTCAGCTTTTTACCAAAACAGGGGTGGAGAGAACGCTTCGTTATTGTTTCAACTGCTGATTCCCTCTTGAAAATGCTTCTCAAAAGACATCTTCTTAACTGTCATATAGGAAAAGAAAGTAACTTGCATTGCTCTTTGGTAAGGGGTAGCACATGCACACACTGTACGGCGCGATAGAGCTGTGAGAATGGAGAAGTTGGATATAGTCTAAAAATGAACGTTTCTTACTTGTTGCACAATGTCTCATGTCATGCCATCTCTGAGTAAAAACTCATTGCAATGTCTCCAACTCTGCATTTATTTACAGTACTGAATCCACAAAGTACACTTCATAGTGTATAACAATGGGAGATCCACAAAGTACACTATGGTGTATAACAATGGGAGATTACATCATTCTGAGATTTTTTGTGGTTTGTTCCTCTCTAGGTTTCTTCCTAGGTTCTGGCCTTTCTAGGGAGTTCTTCCTAGCCACCGTGCTTCCACACCTGCATTGCTTGCTGTTTGGGGTTTTAGGCTGGGTTTCTGTACATCACTTTGTGACATCAGCTGATGTAAGAAGGACTTTATAAATATATTTGATTGATTGATTGATTGTTTTTCATGACTATTATGGTTCCTGGTCTCAATCAGAATATCACATGGAAGCAGTTCCTTTTGATTACCTCAATAAATTGCTCCCGCATGTCATTTTATTATCGTTAGCGCATTTAATGCTAAAAAATGAATGAGCCAATCACGGCAAAGCATTGCCTGTCCCTTCACAACCCCATGTCTGAAATGCTCCCATGACTGAAATGCTCTGTGTGTGGGCAGTGTAGGCCTACTGTGGCATTTAAAGAGTAGGTTTAAGTTGGTCATGTAGAACGCTGGAACATCATTGGACTGTAGAGAGTGCAGAGGTGGTGGCCCAAAATAACACGCTTCAGCCTCTAAGCAGCTCATTTGCATAAGTATCTCAACCACAGTCTTGAAGTAGTGTCTGAGGATAGGAGTTCTCAATTTAAGTTGTTAGGTTATGACAGAATAGTTGTGTCTGTTCATCAAATAAACACCCACGATCTCGCTAATGTATTAAGTTAAGCAAGCTTTTTTTCACCTAAATTATAAGGCTATTGTTTTGTGTTTAAATCTCTTTTCTCCTTCTTGTAAGATTGACTTATATGGCCCAAATTAATTGCGTTTCATTTTATTGTGAGTTTTTAAAACAATACCTTCCCTTCTACTATTGTTATTCCATGACCTTTAATTCATTTTGATTGCCCTTCCTGAGGATGATACAAGATGAGCGGAGAGTTTGCTTTTGTGGTTGTCATTCCACTCAGCCACTTTAACTCTGTTAAAAGCTTTGTTTTTAGGACACACTGTGAGAGTTATGCTGGTGTTATACTGAATTATGCTATTTTTCTACTGAATTAGACCGAATGGTCATTCTGGCAGGTGTTAGGTGGTCCTTTGCATGGGGTTTCCTTTAACATCAGTCTTCCAGATAGATGACACAGACATAGGAACCTTGGTATAAAACTCTTTAGTAATACAATGCAATTGCAGACAGAGATTCACATACAGAATACCTCAGTAGTCTATAGTAAACATCTGTGTGACAAAACAGGAGACAACCCTCCTTATACTAGTTGGTGTGGACAACCTACCGTCAATCATATCTTAACTTTGTGGCATTGGATTAGATACAAAGTATGTAAAATGAGAAAAACATGTCTAGATTGTGGTTTCTCACTCTACTATCTCGGCCTTGAGGCTGCGTGACTATCAGCAGGTGCAGACAAATCTCAGCCTGAGAACTAAAGCAGTACAACTCCATTTACCCAGTACTTTTCCATCATTGCGCATTGCAAGTATACAAAGGTTATCACATATATACAGTAATCATGGCATTGGGGTAGCCCCACACCTGACCCCCAGGGTAACCCCCAACATTCCCCCCTTTGAGACTACCTAGTCTCATATAACCATGTACAGAAATCGACGTTAGACATCTGGAACTTTAACCATTCACATATAGGTAGTATAGGAATCATCCTCTGGGTCAGTTGGGCAAGCAAGAGGGTCATGGTTGGGGTCAACACCCGTGGCATCATAGATCATAGGAGACAGGTAAAGCCAATACCATTAAACCAGGCATGGTCTTCTTCACTGCCCATTTACCAAGACATCAACAAATCTAAACACAACAAAAGTCTATCAACACAGGAACTACAAATGATAAGATAACCATTAAAATCTGGCCCTTAACATTTCCAAATATCCCAGTGAGCCATTTACCCATCGTGGACAGAACACTCGTCACTAGGGCTGAGAGTATTAGAGAGCTTGGACATATCAAGCAGGATTTTGGTCCACAGGCCTGATCTGTCTTTGCCATTTGTCTACTCATTGAACCAAACAACTCACTCATGGATTTGGGTTTAGACAAAATTAACACCGCAGTCCCGTTTGGGGACACTTTTCTACCTAAGTCTCGAACAAACTTTACCCACGTGTTGACTACAAACAAGTAGTGTGGATAGAGCCAACACAGTCAACCACCAATGACCAACCACATGCTGTCATCTTCCCTCTCTTATACCCCATAAGGGTTTGTTTATTTACAACATAACCTTGCTGATCATGTAAAACAGTTGGTTCTTCGGGGCTTTGGTCTTGACTCACATCTGCCTCTTGTTTCAGGCTGTCTGGCTCCATCATCTCCTGTGGGCTGAACACCTTCTGGCAGTGGGACAGGTGGTGCCAGCCGGACCTTTCTTGAACTCTGACCGCCGTTGGTGTTGCCATTGTTACCTTGAATGGCCCCATCCATCTTGGCTGGTTCCATTTTCTCTTGTGGACCCGGATTTTGACCCAGTCGCCAACCTCCACAGGCAGGCAGTCAGGGTCCTCACCTGGTACCTCCTCCTGAGTTTTCCTAGTGTGAGAGTGGAGAGATCTGACAATAGTAGTTAGCTCTTTCATGTACTCCAAGTGTTCTACTTCAGCTAGAGTGAGGTCTATTTGTCTGTCAGTCATGGGTCTGGGTGCGGAAACATTCATGCGTCTTCCTGTCAACATTTCATGTGGTGAACACCCCAAGCCATTATTAACACTACTGTGCATTTCATTAACACCAGTGGTAAACAATCCACCCAAGATTTCTTGGTGGAGTGGCATGCCTTAGCTAACCCTTGTTTAATGGATTGGTTAGCTCTCTCGGTAACCCCATTACTCTGGGGGTGGTAGATGGACACAAACTTCTGGTCCACTCCCATCATTATGGCTACCTGGCTTCACTACATCACCAGTGAATTGAGTACCATTGTCTGCACATAAAACCTCAGGAACACCAATTCGAGGTATTATCTTCCTCACAGGTAGCTTTGCTACTGTCTTAGCATCACAGTGTGTGGTGGGAAATGCCTCCACCCACCTGGCGAACCTGTCAGTAAGGACTAAACAGTACCTTTTCCTTTCTTTTCTTCCTACAAGATCTATGAAATCCATGGCAAGATGGACAAATGGTCCTCTTGGCGTAGGGAAATGACCTGGTTTCAGAGGTGTTCCTTTGGCAATGTTAAATTGTACGTAGCACATCGAAACAGAAACTATTTCACATGCTGAATAAAATTTGGGCAAAACCAATCCAAAGAAATTGCCTCTATCATATCCCTCCTTGACAAATGGGCCATACCGTGGGCCACTTGGCAAACAGAGGCGATAAGACAAGCTGGCGGACACGGTCTGTCTCCAAATTTTAGAAACGGGGTCAAGTTTACAACTCTGCTGTTGCCATATCAAATGAGAACTAACATCCAAAGCCTGTTTAGATGACAAATCATCAGTGTCTTTCCCAACAGTAGCAGAGAAGAACGTGGAGTGGCTATGACACTTTGAGGCAGCCAATTTAGCAGCCTCATCTGCCATAGTGTTACCCATACTCAAAAAATCTTCCAACCCAATGTGAGCAGCAACCTTCACAATAGCCAAAGCAGAGGGCAGCATCATAGCCTCCAAGAGATCTAAAGCCAAAGTTCTATTACAAATAGGACTTCCACAAGCATTGTGAAAACCCCTACTCCTCCAGACACCACACCAGGAGAGACAAACCCCTACTCCTCCAGACACCACACCAGGAGAGACAAACCCCTACTCCTCCAGACACCACACCAGGAGAGACAAACCACTATTGCATAAGCAGAATCAGAGAAAAATGAAACCCTTTCCCTTCTCCCATTTTACAGGCAGTGGTTAGCGCCAAAAGTTCAGCCTGTTGAGCTGAGAAAGTATCTGGTAATGGTTATTGTATGTGAGTGGTTCTATCAATTGTCACAAAACTAAACCCTGCATGTTTCTTCCCTGTAGTTTGATCTATATATGCAGAAGCGTCAACGAAAAGCTCCAAGTCAGCATCAGTCAGGTTAGTGACAGAGAGGTCAGGCCCTGTTATGCACGTGAGTGAGGACCCAAAAGCGGTTTAACAAAAACAGAGTCCTTTAATGTCAAAACACAGGGAAGACATAGATCCTCTTCAGATGTACAGTGCCTTGCGAAAGTATTCGGCCCCCTTGAACTTTGCGACCTTTTGCCACATTTCAGGCTTCAAACATAAAGATATAAAACTGTATTTTTTTGTGAAGAATCAACAACAAGTGGGACACAATCATGAAGTGGAACGACATTTATTGGATATTTCAAACTTTTTTAACAAATCAAAAACTGAAAAATTGGGCGTGCAAAATTATTCAGCCCCCTTAAATTAATACTTTGTAGCGCCACCTTTTGCTGCGATTACAGCTTTAAGTCGCTTGGGGTATGTCTCTATCAGTTTTGCACATCGAGAGACTGAATTTTTTTCCCATTCCTCCTTGCAAAACAGCTCGAGCTCAGTGAGGTTGGATGGAGAGCATTTGTGAACAGCAGTTTTCAGTTCTTTCCACAGATTCTCGATTGGATTCAGGTCTGGACTTTGACTTGGCCATTCTAACACCTGGATATGTTTATTTTTGAACCATTCCATTGTAGATTTTGCTTTATGTTTTGGATCATTGTCTTGTTGGAAGACAAATCTCCGTCCCAGTCTCAGGTCTTTTGCAGACTCCATCAGGTTTTCTTCCAGAATGGTCCTGTATTTGGCTCCATCCATCTTCCCATCAATTTTAACCATCTTCCCTGTCCCTGCTGAAGAAAAGCAGGCCCAAACCATGATGCTGCCACCACCATGTTTGACAGTGGGGATGGTGTGTTCAGCTGTGTTGCTTTTACGCCAAACATAACGTTTTGCATTGTTGCCAAAAAGTTTAATTTTGGTTTCATCTGACCAGAGCACCTTCTTCCACATGTTTGGTGTGTCTCCCAGGTGGCTTGTGGCAAACTTTAAACAACACTTTTTATGGATATCTTTAAGAAATGGCTTTCTTCTTGCCACTCTTCCGTAAAGGCCAGATTTGTGCAATATACGACTGATTGTTGTCCTATGGACAGAGTCTCCCACCTCAGCTGTAGATCTCTGCAGTTCATCCAGAGTGATCATGGGCCTCTTGGCTGCATCTCTGATCAGTCTTCTCCTTGTATGAGCTGAAAGTTTAGAGGGACGGCCAGGTCTTGGTAGATTTGCAGTGGACTGATACTCCTTCCATTTCAATATTATCGCTTGCACAGTGCTCCTTGGGATGTTTAAAGCTTGGGAAATCTTTTTGTATCCAAATCCGGCTTTAAACTTCTTCACAACAGTATCTCGGACCTGCCTGGTGTGTTCCTTGTTCTTCATGATGCTCTCTGCGCTTTTAACGGACCTCTGAGACTATCACAGTGCAGGTGCATTTATACGGAGACTTGATTACACACAGGTGGATTGTATTTATCATCATTAGTCATTTAGGTCAACATTGGATCATTCAGAGATCCTCACTGAACTTCTGGAGAGACTTTGCTGCACTGAAAGTAAAGGGGCTGAATAATTTTGCACGCCCAATTTTTCAGTTTTTGATTTGTTAAAAAAAGTTTGAAATATCCAATAAATGTCGTTCCACTTCATGATTGTGTCCCACTTGTTGTTGATTCTTCACAAAAAAATACAGTTTTATATCTTTATGTTTGAAGCCTGAAATGTGGCAAAAGGTCACAAAGTTCAAGGGGGCCGAATACTTTCGCAAGGCACTGTATATAATGGCAAAATAGACAACCCGCAGAGAGGGCGACAAATGAATCATAAAGTCCTTCTGATATTTACAGAAGAGTCCCCCTTCTTAGCAGCAGAGGAGAATAGCTGGGTTAGAGTCCCCTTCTTAGCAGCAGAGGAGAATAGCTGGGTTAGCGGCGACAGACTGCTGGTCTCTCTGGGTAGGCGCGGGTCGTAGAGGACAGAGGTACCTGATCACACGTAGCATCAGATGAACAGGCAGATTCCGACAGGACGGGACAAGGGTGAAGCAAACGAGACGATAGTTTGGTTCTGGCATGAGAAACTCAAACGAGAATCTGACAAAGACAGAAGCAGGAACAGAGAGAGAAATAGAGACCTAATCAGAGGGAAAAAAGGAACAGGTGGGAAAAGGGTGAACGAGGTAGTTAGAGAAGATGAGGAACAGCTGGGGGAAGGAGAGGAAGAGAAGGTAACCTAATACGACCAGCAGAGGGAGACGGAGTGAAGAGAAAGAACAGGAACAAGACATAATATGACAATACATGACAGTACCCCCCCACTCACCGAGCGCCTCCTGGCGCACTCGAGGAGGAAACCTGGCGGCAACGGAGGAAATCATCGATCAGCGAACGGTCCAGCACGTCCCGAGAGGGAACCCAACTCCTTTCCTCAGGACCGTACCCCTCCCAATCCACTAGGTACTGATGACCACGGCCCCGAGGACGCATGTCCAAAATCTTACGGACCCTGTAGATAGGTGCGCCCTCGACAAGGATGGGGGGGGGGGGGAAGATGAGCGGGGGCGCGAAGAACGGGCTTAACACAGGAGACATGGAAGACCGGGTGGACGCGACGAAGATATCGCGGAAGAAGAAGTCGCACTGCGACAGGATTAATGATCTGAGAAATACGGAACGGACCAATGAACCGCGGGGTCAACTTGCGAGAAGCTGTCTTAAGGGGAAGGTTCTGAGTGGAGAGCCAAACTCTCTGACCGCGACAATATCTAGGACTCTTAGTTCTACGCTTATTAGCGGCTCTCACAGTCTGCGCCCTATAACGGCAAAGTGCAGACCTGACCCTCTTCCAGGTGCGCTCGCAACGTTGGACAAAAGCCTGAGCGGAGGGGACGCTGGACTCGGCGAACTGAGACGAGAACAGCGGAGGCTGGTACCCGAGGCTACTCTGAAAAGGAGATAGCCCGGTCGCAGACGAAGGAAGCGAGTTGTGGGCGTATTCTGCCCAGGGGAGCTGTTCTGACCAAGACGCAGGGTTACGAAAAGAAAGACTGCGTAAGATGCGACCAATAGTCTGATTGGCCCGTTCTGCTTGACCGTTAGACTGGGGGTGAAAGCCGGAAGAGAGACTGACGGAAGCCCCAATCAAACGGCAAAACTCCCTCCAAAATTGAGACGTGAATTGCGGACCCCTGTCCGAAACAACGTCTGACGGAAGGCCATGAATTCTTAAAACATTCTCGATGATGATTTGTGCCGTTTCTTTAGCAGAAGGGAGCTTAGCGAGGGGAATAAAATGAGCCGCCTTAGAGAACCTATCGACAACCGTAAGAATAACAGTCTTCCCCGCTGACGAAGGCAGTCCGGTGATAAAATCTAAGTCGATGTGAGACCACGGTCGAGAGGGAATGGGAAGCGGTCTGAGACGGCCGGCAGGAGGGGAGTTACCGGACTTAGTCTGCGCGCAGACCGAACAAGCAGCCACGAAACGACGCGTGTCATGCTCCCGAGTGGGCCACCAAAAACGCTGGCGAATGGAAGCAAGCGTACCCCGAACGCCGGGGTGGCCGGCTAACTTGGCAGAGTGAGCCCACTGAAGAACGGCCAGACGAGTAGGAACGGGAACGAAAAGAAGGTTCCTAGGACAAGCGCGCGGCGACGGAGTGTGAGTGAGTGCTTGCTTTACCTGCCTCTCAATTCCCCAGACAGTCAACCCGACAACACGCCCCTCAGGGAGAATCCCCTCGGTGTCAGTGGAGGCTACTGAAGAACTGAAGAGACGAGATAAAGCATCAGGCTTGGTGTTCTTAGAGCCCGGACGATAAGAAATTACGAACTCGAAACAAGCGAAAAACAGCGCCCAACGAGCCTGACGCGCATTAAGTCGTTTGGCAGAACGGATGTACTCAAGGTTCATATGGTCAGTCCAAACGACAAAAGGAACGGTCGCCCCCTCCAACCACTGTCGCCATTCGCCTAGGGCTAAGCGGATGGCGAGCAGTTTGCGGTTTCCCACATCATAGTTACGTTCCGACGGCGACAGGCGATGAGAAAAATACGCGCAAGGGTGGACCTTGTCGTCAGAGAGGGAGCGCTGAGAAAGAATCGCTCCCACGCCCACCTCTGACGCGTCAACCTCGACAACGAACTGTCTAGAGACGTCAGGTGTAACAAGGATAGGTGCGGATGTAAAACGATTCTTGAGGAGATCAAAAGCTCCCTGGGCGGAAACGGACCACTTAAAGCACGTCTTGACAGAAGTAAGGGCTGTGAGAGGAGCTGCCACCTGACCGAAATTACGGATGAAACGACGATAGAAATTTGCGAAGCCGAGAAAGCGCTGCAGCTCGATGCGTGACTTAGGAACGGGCCAATCAATGACAGCTTGGACCTTAGCGGGATCCATCTTAATGCCTTCAGCGGAAATAACAGAACCGAGAAATGTGACGGAGGGGGCATGAAAAGTGCACTTCTCAGCCTTCACAAAAGACAATTCTCTAAAAGGCGCTGGAGGACACGTCGAACGTGCTGAACATGAATCTGGAGTGACGGTGAAAAAATCAGGATATCGTCAAGGTAAACGAAAACAAAGATGTTCAGCATGTCTCTCAGGACGTCATTGACTAATGCCTGAAAGACAGCTGGAGCGTTAGCGAGGCCGAAAGGAAGAACCCGGTATTCAAAGTGCCCTAACGGAGTGTTAAACGCCGTTTTCCACTCGTCCCCCTCCCTGATGCGCACGAGATGGTAAGTGTTACGAAGGTCCAACTTAGTGAAAAACCTGGCTCCCTGCAGGATCTCGAAGGCTGAAGACATAAGAGGGAGCGGATAATGATTCTTCACTGTTATGTCATTCAGCCCTCGATAATCTATGCAGGGGCGCAGGGACCCGTCCTTCTTCTTAACAAAAAAAAACCCCGCTCCGGCGGGAGAGGAGGAGGGGACTATGGTACCGGCGTCAAGAGCTACAGACAAATAATCTTCGAGAGCCTTACGTTCGGGAGCCGACAGAGAGTATAGTCTACCCCGGGGGGGATTGGTTCCCGGAAGGAGATCAATACTACAATCATACGACCGGTGCGGAGGAAGAGAGGTGGCCCTGGACCGACTGAACACCGTGCGCAGATCGTGATATTCCTCCGGCACCCCCGTCAAATCACCAGGCTCCTCCTGTGAAGAAGAGACAGAGGAAACAGGAGGGATAGCAGACATTAAACATTTCACATGACAAGAGACGTTCCAGGAGAGGATAGAATTACTAGACCAATTAATAGAAGGATTATGACAAACTAGCCAGGGATGGCCCAAAACAACAGGTGTAAACGGTGAACGAAAAATTAAAAAAGAAAGGGTTTCGCTATGATTACCAGAGACAGTGAGGGTTAAAGGTAGCGTCTCACGCTGAATCCTGGGGAGAGAACTACCATCCAAAGCGAACAAGACCGTGGGCTCCCTTAACTGTCTGAGAGGAATGTCATGTTCCCGAGCCCAGGTCTCGTCCATAAAACAGCCCTCCGCCCCAGAGTCTATCAAGGCACTGCAGGAAGCTGACGAACCGGTCCAGCGTAGATGGACCGACAAGGTAGTGCAGGATCTTGAAGGAGAGACCAGAGTAGTAGCGCTCACCAGTAGCCCTCCGCTTACTGATGAGCTCTGGATTTTACTGGACATGAAATGACAAAATGACCAGCGGAACCGCAATAGAGACAGAGGCGGTTGGTGATTCTCCGTTCCCTCTCCTTAGTCGAGATGCGGATACCCCCCAGCTGCATAGGCTCAGCACCCGAGCCGGCGGAGGAAGATGGTAGTGATGCGGAGAGGGGGGCAACGGAGAACGCGAGCTCCTTTCCACGAGCTCGGTGACGAAGATCAACCCGTCGCTCTATGCGAATAGCGAGTTCAATCAAGGAATCCACGCTGGAAGGAACCTCCCGGGAGAGAATCTCATCCTTTACCTCTGCGCGGAGACCCTCCAGAAAACGAGCGAGCAAAGCCGGCTCGTTCCAGTCACTGGAGGCAGCAAGAGTGCGAAACTCAATAGAGTAATCTGTTATGGATCGATTACCTTGACATAGGGAAGACAGGACCCTGGAAGCTTCCTCCCCAAAAACAGAACAATCAAAAACCTGTATCATCTCCTCCTTAAAGTCCTGATACTGGTTAGTACACTCAGCCCTCGCCTCCCAGATTGCCGTGCCCCACTCACGAGCCCGTCCAGTAAGGAGAGATATGACGTAGGCGATACGAGCTGTGCTCCTGGAGTAAGTGTTGGGCTGGAGAGAAAACACAATATCACACTGGGTGAGGAACGAGCGGCATTCAGTGGGCTCCCCAGAGTAACACGGCGGGTTATTGATTCTGGGCTCCGGAGATTCGAAAGCCCTGGAAGTGGCCGGTGGATCGAGGCGGAGATGGTGAATCTGTTCTGTGAGGTCGGAGACTTGGGCGTCCAGGGTCTCAACGGCATGTCGAGCAGCAGACAATTCCTGCTCGTGTCTGCCTAGCATCGCTCCCTGGATCTCGACGGCTGAGTGGAGAGGATCCGAAGTCGCTGGGTCCATTCTTGGTCAGATTCTTCTGTTATGCACGTGAGTGAGGACCCAAAAGCGGTTTAACAAAAACAGAGTCCTTTAATGTCAAAACACAGGGAAGACATAGATCCTCTTCAGATGTATATAATGGCAAAATAGACAACCCGCAGAGAGGGCGACAAATGAATCATAAAGTCCTTCTGATATTTACAGAAGAGTCCCCCTTCTTAGCAGCAGAGGAGAATAGCTGGGTTAGAGTCCCCTTCTTAGCAGCAGAGGAGAATAGCTGGGTTAGCGGCAACAGATTGCTGGTCTCTCTGGGTAGGCGCGGGTCGTAGAGGACAGAGGTACCTGATCACACGTAGCATCAGATGAACAGGCAGATTCCGACAGGACGGGACAAGGGTGAAGCAAACGAGACGATAGTTTGGTTCTGGCATGAGAAACTCAAACGAGAATCTGACAAAGACAGAAGCAGGAACAGAGAGAGAAATAGAGACCTAATCAGAGGGAAAAAAGGAACAGGTGGGAAAAGGGTGAACGAGGTAGTTAGAGAAGATGAGGAACAGCTGGGGGAAGGAGAGGAAGAGAAGGTAACCTAATACGACCAGCAGAGGGAGACGGAGTGAAGAGAAAGAACAGGAACAAGACATAATATGACAATACATGACAGGCCCAGCCTTAATTGGTTTGGGACAAACTGTCTCTGCACTGCCTTTGGTTGAATTTGTCATGGTGCCCCGTGATTTTGTTTGAATCAGGTTCTATGTAATGTGGACTGAGTGACTTATCTGTATGGTACTGTAGAAAACCCCCAGTTCTATCCCCGTATACGGTAGTAGAACCTAACATAGGATGATCTACCCAACGCAGTTCTATTTCCTCTAACCCCTCTTCCTCTTCAGCTTCACTACGTTTATCCACTAACCACGCTACTCTAAATGGTCCCACGTATGTGTGGTAAATAACCACAGTTGGTTTCAATTGTATTTTAACTTTAGTACGGGGGTCTCCCTGTCTCCTCTCTTGTGGATGTAATGGAAGAGTAAACTCACAACATGTCTTTCCCAATACGCAATTCACAAATGTATCCCTTTCTTGTACTAGTCTTAAAGACTTGTTGTCTATACCAGTCTAGATTTATTTCAGTACATAGAAATTCTTGATATTGACGAGCATATGTCCATTCACTGTTATCAATACACTCAACTCATACAACAATTGTCCCACACCAAATATATAACCCCACCAATTATACATATATCAAAACAATACCAATGTCTTCCCTCAGGTAAGAACACCATACATAAAACCAGTGTCTTCCCTCAGGTAAGAACACCATACATAAAACCAGTGTCCTCCCTCAGGTAAGAACACCATACATAAAACCAGTGTCTTCCCTCAGGTAAGAACACCATACATAAAACCAGTGTCTTCCCTCAGGTAAGAACACCATACATAAAACCAGTGTCTTCCCTCAGGTAAGAACATCATACATAAAACCAGTGTCCTCCCTCAGGTAAGAACACCATACATAAAACCAGTGTCTTCCCTCAGGTAAGAACATCATACATAAAACCAGTGTCTTCCCTCAGGTAAGAACATCATACATAAAACCAGTGTCTTCCCTCAGGTAAGAACACCATACATAAAACCAGTGTCTTCCCTCAGGTAAGAACATCATACATAAAACCAGTGTCTTCCCTCAGGTAAGAACACCATACATAAAACCAGTGTCTTCCCTCAGGTAAGAACACCATACATAAAACCAGTGTCTTCCCTCAGGTAAGAACACCATACATAAAACCAGTGTCTTCCCTCAGGTAAGAACATCATGTGCATAAAACACTTTCAATCACTTGTCACCCAGTACCTCAGCACGGACTAATAATCTATAACCAAGTTCCTCACACAAGGTTCCATTAGACCCTTGGGAATTTCTGACTATTACACCTGGGGTTCTGGGACATTTATCATATTCATCTTATTATGGGCTTCTACATAAATGTAGGCATCGACTGTTCCTGTAATTATCAACCCCATGAGTGAGGTGCCACTTCACATACGGAATACCACAGTAGTCTATAGTAAACATCTGTGTGGCAAAACAGGAGACAACTCTCCTTATACTAGTTGGTGTGGACAACCTACCATCAATCATTCCTTAAGATTGTTGCATTGGATTAGATACAAAGTATGTAAAATGAGAAAAACATGTCTAGACTGTGGTTTCTCACTCTACTATCTCGACCTTGAGCCTGAGTGACTATCAGCAGGTGCAGACAATTCTAAAGTAGTACAAAACCATTTACCCAGTACTTTTCCAACATTGCACATAGCAAGCATACAAAGGCTATCACATACAGTTGAAGTCAGAAGTTTACATACACCTTAGCCAAATACATTTATACTCAGTTTCACAATTCCTGACATTTAATCCAATAAAAATTCCCTGTTTTGGGTCAGCTAGGATCACCACTTTATTTTAAGAACGTGAAATGTCAGAATAATACTAGAGAGAATTGCTTATTTCAGCTATTATTTCTTTCATCACATTCCCAGTGGGTCAGAAATTAACATACACACAATTAGTATTTGGTAGCATTGCCTTTAAATTGTTTAACTTGGGTCAAATGTTTCAGGTAGCCTTCCACAAGCTTCCCACAATAAGGTGGGTGAATTTTGGGCCCATTCCTCCTGACAGAGCTGGTGTAACTGAGTCAGGTTTGTAGGCCTCCTTGCTCGCACACGCTTTTTCAGTTCAAATTTTCTATAGGATTTAGGTCAGGGCTTTTGATGGCCACTCCAATACATTGACTTTGTTGTCCTTAAGGCCATTTTGCTTTTTAATTTGGAAGTATGCTTGGGGTCATTATCCATTTGGAAGACCCATTTGCGACCAAGCTTTAACTTCCTGACTGATGTCTTGAGATGTTGCTTCAATATATCCACATAATTTTCCTCCCACATGATGCCATCTATTTTGTGAATTGCACCCTCCTGCAGCAAAGCACCCCCACAACATGATGCTGCCACCCCCGTGATTCACGGTTGGGATGGTGTTCTTCGGCTTGCAAGCTTCCCCATTTTTCCTCCAAATATAACGTTGTTCTGGGATTGATTTGCACTTTTCGCACCAAAGTATGTTCCTCTCTAGGAGACAGAACGCGTCTCCTTCCTGAGCGGTATGACGGCTGCGTGGTCCCATGGTGTTTTTACTTGCGTACTATTGTTTGTACAGATGAACGTGGTACCTTCAGGTGTTTGGAAATTGCTCCCAGACTTGCTCCCGTAATTTTTTTCTGAGGTCTTGGCTGATTTCTTTTGATTTTCCCATGATGTCAAGCAAAGTGGCACTGAGTTTGAAGGTAGGCCTTGAAATACATCCACAGGTACCCCTCCAATTGACTCAGATGATATCAATTAACCTGTCAGAAGCTTCTAAAGCCATGACATCATTTTCTGGAATTGTACAAGTTGTTTAAAGGCACAGTCATTTAGTGTATGTACACTTCTGACCCGCTGGAATTGGGAGACAATGAATTATAAGTGAAATAATCTGTCTGTAAACAATTGTTGGAAAAATTACTTGTGTCATGCATAAAGTAGATGCCCTAACCGACTTACCAAAGCTATAGTTTGTTAACAAGAAATTTGTGGAGTGGTTGAAAAATGAGTTTTAATGACTCCAACCTAAGTGTATGTAAACTTCCAACTTCAATTGTTTTATACAGTAATCATGGCACAGACAGACATAATTCCACCTCGGCAGTTGAGACACCCACCCTTTACACTTCTTCTAATACATACTGTGACCCTGAGCCCAAGCATGCTGGTGTCTTTAGGGTAATTTACCCTGTGGTTAGTTTGTGCATGCAAACATACAGACGCTTGCACATTGTGCAAACAAAGGTCAAATTCAAGCTTTCAAGATGCACAGGTTTTTCTCATGCATTGCTAATGGTAGTAACACAAAGGATTAATTATGAACAAGTCACAAACTTAACCACTACAGGATGTGAACTGCCACTGGGCCATCTCTCTGCTGTTACATTGTATGTACTGTACGTTATACCAACCTCTATGGTTAAGTGAGAGCCGAGAAACTAAACACAAGTGTAGTTACTGGCAAACCTGTGATGACTAATTCATGACCAGAGCATATGCTAACTGTTCAAGATGCTCTGTATTACAGTATTCAGTCTGCTGTGCTTCCAATTGTCTAGAAATACATAGATATCCACTTCTGCCTAAAACAGTCGACTCTGTGTTCTGTTTCAACAGCAGTAGCTGTCTTCCCTCAACAACAATCACTAGACGTTTGGCTAGTCCTTTTTCAGCTCTACAGTAGTTCAGTCTCAAAGATTTTCAACACATTACGACCAACATATCTCACGTATCTGTCTAAGAATAGCACCGGCGGAAATTGCTCTTTGACCCTCTTTCTTCTCGTTGCATTGCAACTTTTTTTCTGCATTTCTAATTGAAATGACTGAAGTTAAAACATGGTCAACTTATCAAGCTTTACAGAAAGCGGAGCTATATTTACATCCCGTTAATAAAGAGGTAAGGAAGAAGAAGGTGTGTGGTATGGGGAGGGGATGTGATGTGATGTTTCCCTAACAGTGGGAAAACAGAAAGAGAAAATTAGGGATATATGTATAGTTATGTATAATTATTTAACTACAGGAACCGTAGATGTGAGTGAAATAGCTGTAAGTAGCAGTAGAAGTACTGTTGTCCATTAGTTTACTGCAATCAGGGTAGGGGTTAAAATGATACAAATATATTTAAAAAATATGGGGATTGGAAACAATTAAATGGAACGTTGTAGTGGTAACTTCGATCAGCCCCCACATCTCACAGAGCAGAGCCTATAATTACCCATAGGGCAGAAGCCACATTGCTACGGAGACTTTACTCAGTCTCTCAGAGCTACTGTATGGCTGACACAGCACCGTCCTCAGTTAGCATTTGGTGTGAAAGTAACAAAGAGTGGGGAAATGCAACTACAGCTACCATGAAAAAGCCACACTGAAATTTGCATTATACAAAACAACAAAATAACCAAAGACTGTATTTTTATTTTTTTTAAGAGTCTATTCTCTCCAACAGCAATGTATAACCTGCTTAGCAATTTGTATCTATGAGTCCTGTTGGTGTGCGCTGGTCTGGGACATATCATGCCTAGCCACCGACGGGCCTATGAGATCAGTCTGGAATATGATTACCTCTGAGGCAGTCAGGCAGATAAGAGGGCTGCAAGGGCAGTGGTGAAGGTTATAGGACACTGAGCCCACAACATGGACAAACACTGCTCTCTAGTGGGGCTAAACAACCCCAAGGCATACACGAGTGAGTACTGTCCTCTGGTGGTCCTACATCCCTACGGCACCCGGCCTTATTAGTAAACAGTCTACTGTGCACATTGTAGGCAACAGGGAAGAACATTGACATCTGGTGGTACAAGACCAGTAACTGCTAAAAAAATCCATGTCTAAGCTTGCAATCAGCATGCGTGTACTGTATACTGTAGGTTAGGAAGCTACTGTGACCCTGACCCGTCCCCACATAGATACAGACCACGTCCAATGTTCTAGCATCCTTTTGCTTGGTGATACTGTATTATCAATATAATTCATATGGTTGTTTGGGGACAGTGTAGGACATAACCTTCAGAACAAAAAAAATACATTGAAGAGGGGGTGGCCAGGGGCTGCAACTCCATTTGATTGAGTTTTTGGCCTGCGATAAAGGATCACCAGGACCCTCGCTCTACAGTCTACAAGAAAACAAGATGGAGCGTATTGAATAGGGAAGGAAGCTATATTGTAGCTTTCCTCCCACTCTCAACTTTAATAAACACTCTGAAACAGACGTTTTATGAGATCCGCAAAACTTGTCAGGAAATGAAAAAAAAAAGAAACAAGTATAGCATCAAATAAAATCTAAAACCCCTTTAAATCCCAAAGAAAGGACAGAGGTTCCTATACTTAAACTTTAACATGCTAAGTTGACTTTTTATTGCTGGAACAGCACACCAGAAAACATATCTGTGAATTGCATATTGTATTTATTTAGGATATTCGCTCTCCAAAGTCTTGCAATGCTCTGGGTCATGACTTTAGGATGACGCGATTTTATTAGAATCAAATAATTTACCTGTAGAACAGTCAGGTTCGTGTGACAACATGCAATGCAATGAAGACTTAATCCATAAGATGAATAAAAGACGCACAAATATATCAATGAAACCGCTTTAAGATTGGTACGGTTTATTCAGAATCATATCAGTTGTCATGGTCACATGTAATATTCCCTCTGTAAACATTTTCATGGATATATTCACAGATCAAACCTCCAGAGACTCTGTATGAGGTACTACATGACTACACAGGTCAGAGAGCTGAAATCAAGTCTGTATGAGGTACTACATGACTACACAGGTCAGAGAGCTGAAATCAAGTCTGTATGAGGTACTACATGACTACACAGGTCAGAGAGCTGAAATCAAGTCTGTATGAGGTACTACATGACTACACAGGTCAGAGAGCTGAAATCAAGTCTGTATGAGGTACTACATGACTACACAGGTCAGAGAGCTGAAATCAAGTCTGTATGAGGTACTACATGACTACACAGGTCAGAGAGCTGAAATCAAGTCTGTATGAGGTACTACATGACTACACAGGTCAGAGAGCTGAAATCAAGTCTGTATGAGGTACTACATGACTACACAGGTCAGAGAGCTGAAATCAAGTCTGTATGAGGTACTACATGACTACACAGGTCAGAGAGCTGAAATCAAGTCTGTATGAGGTACTACATGACTACACAGGTCAGAGAGCTGAAATCAAGTCTGTATGAGGTACTACATGACTACACAGGTCAGAGAGCTGAAATCAAGTCTGTATGAGGTACTACATGACTACACAGGTCAGAGAGCTGAAATCAAGTCTGTATGAGGTACTACATGACTACACGGGTCAGAGAGCTGAAATCAAGTCTGTATGAGGTACTACATGACTACACAGGTCAGAGAGCTGAAATCAAGTCTGTATGAGGTACTACATGACTACACAGGTCAGAGAGCTGAAATCAAGTCTGTATGAGGTACTACATGACTACACAGGTCAGAGAGCTGAAATCAAGTCTGTATGAGGTACTACATGACTACACAGGTCAGAGAGCTGAAATCAAGTCTGTATGAGGTACTATATGACTACACAGGTCAGAGAGCTGAAATCAAGTCTGTATGAGGTACTATATGACTACACAGGTCAGAGAGCTGAAATCAAGTCTGTATGAGGTACTACATGACTACACAGGTCAGAGAGCTGAAATCAAGTCTGTATGAGGTACTACATGACTACACAGGTCAGAAAGCTGAAATCAAGTCCAATCTAATCACTTGTTTACATACAAATGAAATATCTCTGCCAACTACACCATTTTAGCATTTCAACTTTCAAAATGTTATGGTTAGCAGTTCACTTTGGGACATTTGAAGGGACCATTTGAAAACAAGTTTGGTGGGGAGGAAAACAGTTGGGTGAGAGTCACGTACTCTGGCACAGTAGGGTATACAGAAAGACAGATATAGCTGAGTACGTGGCAAGGGCTGAAAGCATTTTCAACTTCTGGGATCTATTCAAACATGACATTTAGCTGTCGCTATTTAGGGACTCACTCAGTTAACTTCCATAATGTACAGTGGCCTACTATCAAAAGCCATTAGTCAGTGGGTAAGACGAAGATAAGCACCTGCTTATGGGGAAGTATCACACAAATACACTACTGTTCACTGCAGTCTACGGTAAAGGGCAAAACAAAAAGGAAGTCAAAAAGGAAGTCCTGAAATAGACAGAATTGCTGTCCAGGACAAGACTCGAAACAACATGTTTCGAAAAGCAAAATACTCAAAGGCATCAACATTTCCCACCACATTTTTCTGCCATTCCTAGGTTGGGACAGGTCACTGTTATGGGCGTTCTCCCGGGTTGCCCATATAAGGGCATTTCCTTGTTCTTCCTTCCCAGGGTGAGGGCCTCTGTGCTGGGCTTGGCTGCTCTCAGGCTCAGCCTCCTCTGGGACTCACCCCTGTAATTGCCCCTGTGGGGGCAGAAGCACATAGCACCGGCGCTAGGACACACACACACACACACACACACACACACACACACACACACACACACACACACACACACACACACACACACACAAACACACACACACGCCACACACACCAGAACCACATGGAACTGCTTTCCTGGACCTCCTTTCTGCCTCTCAAACCGGGGACAAATACTGAACATAGTCAGTGTATGCCAAATACTGTATTCAATGTGTGCTTGATTTAGCTTGGAGTTTGCTCTTCGGGCAGATCCATTGGTTTTATTCAGCATTATGTATTTGACCCTGGCCTGCTGCCCATATTGCAACACTGGAAGGGAGAGGACAACAGGGACCACTGAGAGAGAATCAGTGGTGGGGGTTCTGAAGTAACCAAATGATTTGAATCATTGTGTTACAGTTACAGTAAGCTTTTGCCAGTCAGCACAGACAGCCCAGCAGCAGTTCAGGGTCAGGGACACCACATACAAGTTACAGTATAATTGATAAGTGGTTCACATGCAGTCTCATCTGCAGTCTCATCAGGGTCGTGGTGAAGGGACTGAGGTCATGCATCTCACCACTCCCACATTGGTCAATCACCCTCCAGTGACAATGCAGATCCAGACCACAGGTTGAGGGAGAGGAGAACGCAACAAAGTAAAAACAGTAGCCTTAGCTAGACGGCCACATCCTGTAGATAGGTTACTGACTTCCTTGTTTACATTTCAACAGACTTGCTTGTGTTTGAGATGCTTAAGACCAAACCGCCTTGTCAATGTCAACCTAATGATAGAAACTGTTAGTAGTTGATGTTATTCTTTAATAACGCAGATCCCAAAGCAAATCAGGGGGAGGAAAATTGGTTTATTCAAAGCAGACGAATCATGCTTGGAAGTAGATGTTAGATGTTCATGCTCCCCTGTCCTCAGTGATTCTCTCTCAGTGATTCTCTCCCGTGAACAAATGGACCGGATGTAGTTTATAATCCAGCCCTAGCCTGTGGTTGACCAATTAGAATTCCTTGCAATAAAACTGGGCCAATGGCCAAATAACAAGTATACTATTTCAGACTCAATACATAGGCAAATTCCTCCCATGTCTCTGCATTATCCCTTATTACAGAAAAAAACACTATTTCCCTTGATCGTTTAATGACCTATTATTATTGACCTCTCGTCCTATATCTCTGCACTGTGTATTTATCTTCAAAATATTCTTATAAAACCTTTTGATTTTATTTCAACTACAACACTCTGGTTTCCTCCATTTTTTTAACGTTTCATTTTATTCTGTTTTGGACACTCGGAGTGTCTCACAATACTGGATCTCAAGGACATTCTGTCTGGCTGCAGTAGCTCTCATACAAGCTTCGAAAGCTACACGTAAAAGGGATTGTGGAAATCCTACTGTGTTGAGATAAACATTAAGACATGCATGCCTTCACGCACACATGCACACGACACCCATTCATGTTGACTTGTTCTTTTAATTTGGACTTGTTCTTTATGTCTTCCTGTCAAAATACCTCTTAGTATATAAACATTTAAATAGACTAAAAGCGATCCCAGCCATGGAGTCTCTCTCTATAAAAGGATGTAGTAGTAGTAGTAGTGCTGTGGCAGTTGTTGGCCAGAGACAGCAGTGGCCGCATGGCATGCCACACACATAAATATACATGTTCTTCAGCCATGAGGAATGATTATTAAAGATACACGCAAACCCTCCCAAATGTGTCCCATCTGTTCAGTATTAAGGGAAGAGCTTTGAGAGAATGCGGGGATAGCTTATTGTGGACATGCAAAAGGTACAGCACTGTAGCTGTGTATGTTTGTTTTTTTATGCAGCAGAGTCCTTAGAAGAAAAAAAAACTTCAGCCTCTAGTGATGTTGACCTTTTATGTAATACACACACATGCATGCATGCACACACACACATAAACAACACAATGCATGCACTACTTTCACAAAAACCTCAAATAATTTTTTGAGACAGCAAAATTGCTTCATAGTTCACCTTCTTACATCCCAGGCCTTGAACACACTAGAGTTTCTCCTCCGTCTCAGTAAACATTTTCAGAGTCAGCAGCAGAGTGAAGCCCTTAGCGGAGTTAGCTACAGTAGGTCTCTATGGAGTTGGCTACCAGTGGAGATCACAGGAGGTTGGGGTCACCTTAATTGCGGGAGGACGGGCTTATGGTAATGGCTGGAGCGGAATCGGTGGAATGGTATCAAATACATCCATTCGCTCCGTTCCAGACGTTATTATGAGCCGTCCTCCCCTCAGCATTCCCTGATGAACAACCCTCTGAAGCCCAATCCCCAACCCATTCATCCAGACTCCGTCTGAGCTTCACGGACCACTGTGATTCCACCACTGCACAGTGCACACACACTGGCCCTAACCCTACAACCACTGGAGACTATGGTGATTCACCCAGGCCTCTACACATATACTTTTTTCATTGGTATCACTGGTGTTCCCAACTTTTAAAAGTTAGGAGCACCAAACAGTATTTAGCACTAGGAAAAGAGATTGAATACATTTGATTTAGCTACAGGCTACATTAGGCCTTTATTATTCCTACTTTTGGAGGCATTTAGGAACAGTGCCAGGGAAATAAAACCAAAGCACTGATTGCTGTCATACTTTGTCCATAGACTGCTTCCAGGGTAAAGAAACCATTTTGTAATTTGAGTGAGCTATCCCTTTAATATCTTTATCTGTAACACAATGATGAGAGAGCTGATGCTCCAAGAGTTGCTGAATTTCCTCAGGTGAATATTAACAGGTGAGGTGAAATTATACAATGTTTAGACTATGCTTGCGATGCGCGCTGCTCAAATGGAGCCTTATAACAGATAAGCTCACATGATACAAATATAGCCTTACAGCAGATGAGCTCAGATGATACAAATGTAGCCTTGCAACAGAGGAGCTCAGATGATACAAATGTAGCCTTGCAACAGATGAGCTCAGATGATACAAATGTAGCCTTACTACAGATGAGCTCAGATGATGCAAATGTAGCCTTACTACAGATGAGCTCAGATGATACATATGTAGCCTTACAACAGATGACACAAAACAACAATACAAAAGTAACGACTTTGCTCGCTAGATCCCAACCCTGTTAGCAAAGTACGCTCGGCAGACAGGCGCCCCTCCAAAGCACCAGTTTTTACTCACACACCAAGCTGCAATTTAGAGCCCTATATGTATACATTGCAGCCACTGGTCGAGGCTAACATTGCTTTGTGGAAATCTCATGTTTATGAATGATCATGTACACAACCAATACAGCAACACCCAGGTTTGTGCTTGGTCATTCGGTTCCTCTCAAAACATCTGAATAGTCTGATGATGCCCAGATTATATCTGTTTACAACTTCTTTGGCACTCTCCAGGACCCCAAGGATTTTATGAGCACGTAACCAGTTGTGATATTGTGTATGTTTTTTCACTTTTTATGTAACTTATTTTGTACATGATGTTTCTGCCACCATGTCTTATGACCGAAAATAGCTTCTAGATATCAGGACAGCGATTACTCAGCCCGTACTGGAGGAATACTTTTTCTTCAACGAGTCGGATGGGAAGAATTTACTTCAGACGGCCGACAAGGCTCTCATCCCCGCCATTCGCAGGAGAAAGAGACGGAGGTATCGGGTACGAAGGTCCGGGTGCCTTGTAAGGATCCGATGCAGAGAGGGTAATCTACCTTTTCCATCAGTCCTATTAGCAAACATACAATCAATTAATAATAAAATAGACGAACTACGAATATGTATGTCCTACCTTTGTAAACAACAGCTGGTACACGAAATCTAAGGAAGTCTCAAGGTTTTGCCTACCTGAGGTAGAGTATCTTATGATAAGCTGTAGACCACACAATTTATCAAGAGAGTTTTTGTCTGTATTCTTTGTAGCTGTCTATGTAACAACATAAACCAATGCTAGGAGTGACCGCACTCAATGAGCTGTATACGGCTGTAAGCAAACAGGAAAATGCTCATCCAGATAAGTCACTCCTAGTGGCAGTGGACTCCCTTGTGTAGTCTTAACATTGTGTATACTCCCCTTGTCCTAAGGGTAAAAAATGACCCGCCTTCACTAAACTCCTAAAATAAAGCAGCTTAATTGAATTTTAAACCCCAAATATTTTTTTTCATTAAGAAGTAACCTGTCATTCATCACAAACTTTATGAATATCTGGGTTTTCCCTCTTCACAATGCAGAAAGACTGCATTTAATCAGTGGACACCACTCATTTTTATTACAACACACCTGTCCTAATTGTTTTCTTTACTAAAGTAGATGTTTATTGCTAAAGGTACTGCATAGGTGTACACATACATTTCTTTAGCAAGAGATAGCGTTTGTATAGCCTAAGAAAGTAGCACAAATGTGCAGAAAGTATTTGTATTTTTTATTACATTTAAAAATATAAAAGAATGTACCCCGTTTTCTCCCCAATTTCGTGGTATCCAATTGTTTAGTAGCTACTATCTTGTCTCATCGCTACAACTCCCGTACGGGCTCGGGAGAGACGAAGGTTGAAAGTCATGCGTCCTCCGATACACAACCCAAGCTGCTTCTTAACACAGCGCGCATCCAACCCGGAAGCCAGCCGCACCAATGTGTCGAGGAAACACTGTGCACCTGGCAACCTTGGTTAGCGTGCACTGCGCCCGGCCCGCCACAGGAGTCGCTGGTGCGCGATGAGACAAGGATATCCCTTACCAGCCAAACCCTCCCTAACCCGGACGACGCTAGGCCAATTGTGCGTCACCCCACGGACCTCCCGGTCGCGGCCGGTTACGACAGAGCCTGGGCGCGAACCCAGAGTCTCTGGTGGCACAGCTGAGAAAGTATTTTTGAATGCTTTCTATTAGAGGGAAACAGTAACACTCTTGTAAACAGTAACTTTTTTGGCACCATAGTGATATATTCTTATATACTGTACAATGAGGAATTCAACTACAAAATACTAGTCTTCTCCCAATTTTTTAACCATTGCCCCCACCCACAAGGTGTATAAACAACAACAATAAATAAGAATAAAATAATATAATAGATACAAAACAAAAATGTGAAGAACATAAATCAATCAACTCTAATTAGCACATGTAGGACAGTACACAAGTGTGTGTGTGTGTGCATGGACTTTGCAGATATATTTCTAAGCACATATTATTTGTTTTTACAGTCCTTCTTTGGGGGAGAGAATTGGCATCTCCTCCTCTTGCCTGCCCCAGCTGCAGCCTCAGGTGGATCAGGACAAGATTCAGCCCCCTGAACAGCTTTCACAAGCGCTGCAGAGGCTGCTGTGCGGGGGAGGCGCTCCCTTCTTTGAATGTGTGGGGTTACAAGTGCCTTTCCCAGCTGCTTCAGGAACACCCTCCTCTTGTTCCACTTATCAGGCATCCAGGTAGGGTTGATCTTGTTCCATATCACGAAGGCATTGTATGAGGACACATCAATGATGTTATGGAAGATGACCAGGTTGTCCACGCCTCCTTTGTTGTGGTTGTAGTTCAGGATGATGGCTGGCTTCCTGTCCTCACGATCACTGATCTCAGCTGTTTTGTGCAGTGTGCTCAGGAAGACCACATTCTTGTTCCTCTTTGGGAGGTAAGTAACTAGAGTGGTGGTGTTGGTGAAGACAAACTTTGATGAGATGGCACTCTTTGTGAGGAGTGCAGGAGGGAGCTCAGGCTTGTTCTTTCTAACTGTGCCAACCATGGTGATCTTCCTCTTCAGGAGCTGCTGGCTGAGTTCATAAGAGGTGAAGAAATTGTCACACGTGACATTGTGCCCCCTTAGTCCATCTGTCACATTAAGCACAACCCTCATCCCCTGGTTCATCTCCGGGCCCACACTGGTCGGCTTCCCTGTGTAGACTTGCATCTTTCAATTATAGCTGGATTGTGAGTCACAGGCCATCCATATATTGATGCCATATACTGCCAGGAAAGGATAGCGACCTTTTGACAAGAGATTACTACCAGTAATTAGTATCAGTGTCACTGAAAACAATCACATAAATCAATGATATTACAGCAATACATAATAAAATGAACAGTGAAAATCACTGACATTGCAGGTGTGAACCAGTTGCTCATCCACTGTTGCCTCAGGCCCAGGGTTGTAGAGGTATGGTAGATGCTCCACCCACTTCTCCCACACCTCTCTTATGGCCGCCAGTTTGTCTGTCACACGTCTTGCAGGTCTTGACTCACGGTTATCAAATCATAGAATTCTTGAGAAAGTGTGAAAGACTTTCAGTGGCATCATGGCATGGAAACTTGCCTTTCCACTCTCTGCATCCCAGAGACCACATGTAACCTCACCTCGGGACCTATACACACCCGCTAAGATTAGCAGCCCTATGTAGGCACGCAGGTCAATCTCATACATCCTTTTCTAGTTGTCTCCATATTTACAGAAACCCTCCAAATTTGTCATCTCCAGGATGATTTTTTCGATGGCTGGTGTGATGAACATGTAGAATGTTGAGGCGATGTCCTGGGCATGGGCAACTGCATGTCTTGTGGGCCCTGGGGTCATCCTTATGACATGTTGTGCTGCCATCCTGCCCTGGCTGTCATATGGTGACAAAGACCATGTTATTTTGCTGTTCTTTGATAAAAATGTCTTTCTTTCAGCTTTGGGGATTTCTTCTTCATCTGAAGATGATGCATCGTGCTCTGGATTGTATTCTTCCCCATCTTCTTCTTCAGATACATCCTCCTCTTCTAAATCATTGTTCTCTTGCTCCTCCTTGACATCTGAAAAAATCTGATCTATGACCTGTTGGGCAATGAAACGCGCACTCATGGCTTCAGCAAAGAGAGAACTGAGGGGACTGTCATCTGCAGCACCTGTATAGCCTCTGACTGCATTCCCCATTAGTAGACAATGCTTTCAATACATTTTGATTTTGTCTGAAATGTTGTTTATTTTGTCTGAAATTGTTTTTATTTTGTCTGGGAGGGTTGAGTCATGTGTGGGGTCATGAAGGGGTCGTGGAGGGGTCATGTGTGGGGTCATGGAGGGGAGATGCTGCACATGCACAAGAAAGTTTTAGTTTTGTCTGAGTTCAGTCAGTAGCACACATAACCTCAATTTGTGTGTGTGTGTGTGTGTGTGTGTGTGTGTGTGTGTGTGTGTGTGTGTGTGTGTGTGTGTGTGTGTGTGTGTGTGTGTGTGTGTGTGTGTGTGTGTGTGTGTGTGTGTGTGTGTCTTTGTGGTTTTTGTGGTGTGTAAATGATTTTATAACTGCTGGGTCAAAAATGACCCTAAGACAATCTTTGTACCCTGGTGGTGTACAGCTTCCATGGAAATATGAACAAAGGCAATGTTTCACTTTTTCTAATGTTGGGGTCACTCTAGGAAAAGTCATAACATTTCAGGTTGAAAAAACATCATTTAGGGGGTTTTCTCTGCTGTTAAACATAGTGTGGCGGGTCATTTTTGACAACACAAGGGTTAATACAGGGAAACTCAAATCCGTTTTACCACATTTTTACCAGCATGTTAAATGTGCAACCAGAGGGAAAAAAACTCTAGACCACCTGTACTCCACACACAGAGACGCGTACAAAGCTCTCCCTCGACCCTCCCTTGACAAATCTGACCATAATTCTATCCTCCTGATTCCTGCTTACAAGCAAAAACTAAAGCAGGAAGCACCAGTCACTCGGTCAATAAGAAAGTGGTCAGATGAAGCAGATGCTAAGCTACAGGACTGTTTTGCGAGCACAGACTGGAATATGTTCCAGGATTCTTCCGATGGTATTGAGGAGTAGACCACATCAGTCACTGGCTTCATCAATAAGTGCATTGATGACATCCCCTCCACAGTGACCGTACGTACATACCCCAACCAGAAGCCATGGATTACAGGCAACATCCGCACTGAGCTAAAGGGTAGAGCTGCCGCTTTCAAGGAGCGGGATTCGGAAGCTTATAAGAAATGCCCTTATGCCCTCCGACGAGCCATCAAACAGGAAAAGCATCAATACAGAACTAATATTGAATCGTACTACACTGGCTCCAACGCTCGTCGGATGTGGCAGGGCCTGCAAACGATTACAGACTACAAAGGGAAGCACAGTGACACGAGCCTACCAGACGAGCTAAATTACTTCTATGCTCGCTTCGAGGCAAGTAACACTGAAGCATGCATGAGAGCATCAGCTGTTCCGGACAACTGTGTGACCACGCTCTCCGTCTCCAATGTGATTAATACCTTTAAACAGGTCAATATTCACAAGGCCGCAGGGCCAGACGGATTACTAGGACGTGTACTCCGAGCATGCGCTGACCAACTGGCAAGTGTCTTTACTGATATTTTCAACCTGTCCCTGACTGAGTCTGTAATACCAACATGTTTCAAGCAGACCACCATAGTCCCTGTGCCCAAGGACACTAAGGTAGCCTGCTGACCCTTAGCACTTACGTCTGTAGCCATTAAGTGTTTTGAAAGGCTGGTCATGGTTCACATCAACACCATTATCCCAGAAACCCTAGACCCTCTCCAATTTGCAGACCGCCCCAACCGATCCACAGATGATGCAATCTCTATTTCACTCAATACTTCTCTTTCTCACTTGGACAAAAGGAATACCTATGTGACATGAGTGTTCATTTACTACAGCTCAGCGTTCAACACCATAGTGCCCTCAATGCTCATGACTAAACTAAGGACCCTGGGACAAAACACCTCCCTCTGCAACTGGATCCTGGAATTCCTGACGAGACGCCCCCAGGTGGTAAGGGTAGCTAACAACACATCCGCCACGCTGATCCTCAACACGGGAAGCCCTCAGGGGGGCGTGCTCATTCCCCTCCAGTACTCCCTGTTCACTCATGACTGCATGGCCAGGCACGATTACAACACCGACAAAGCCTATTCCCCCTCAGGAGACTTGAAAGATTTAGCATGGGTCCTCAGATCCTCAAAAGGTTCTACAGTTGCACCATTGAGAGCATCCTGACTGGTTGCATCACTGCCAGGTATAGCAACTGCTCGGCCTCCGACCGCAAGGCACTACAGAGGGTAGTGCGTCTGGCCCAGTACATAACTGGAGCCAAGCTTCCCACCATTTAGGATTTCTATACCAGGCAGTGTCAGAGGAAGGCCCTAAAAATGGTCAAAGACTACATCCACCCTAGTCATAGACTGTTCTCTCTGCAGCCGTACTGCAAGCAATACCTGAGCACCAAGTCTAGGTCCAAAATAGTTTTTAACAGCTTCTACCCTGCAACCACTCAGTCAGCTGTATAAAGAAATAAGCAAACAGGAAACCACTCACCCAGAGGCGGCGCTCCTAGTGGCCGGATATTTTAATGCAGGGAAACTTAAATCAGTTCTACCAAATCTCTATCAACATGTTAAATGTGCAACCAGAGGGAAAAAAATCTAGATCACCTGTACTCCACACGCAGAGATGCATACAAAGCTCTCCCTCGCCCTCCATTTTGTAAATCCGACCACAACTCTATCCTCCTGATTCCTGTTTACAAGCAAAAAATATAGCAGGAAGCACCAGTCACTCGGTCTACAAAAAAATGGTCAGATGAAGCAGATGCTAAACTACTCTTATTTTCAAATGTCTTTTTACTGTTGTTTTATTTCTTTACTTACCTACACACACACACACACACACACACACACACACACACACACACACACACACACACACACACACACACACACACAGACACTTTTTTTTCGCACTATTGGTTAGAGCCTGTAAGTAAGCATTTCACTGTAAGGTACCTGTTGTATTCAGCACACGTGACAAATAAACTTTGATTTGATTTGATTTGAAGCCATAAGACTCCTGAACACCTAATCAAATTGCTACCCAGATCCCTCTTTTACACTGCTGCTACTCTCTTTATTATCTATGCATTGTCACTTTAACTCTACCTACAGGTACATATTACGTCAATTACCTTGACTAACCGGTGCCCCCGCACTTTGACTCTGTGCCGGTACCCCCTGTATATAGCCTCACTATTGTTATTTTACTGCTGCTGCTTAATTATTTTTTTACTTTTATTTTCTATTTTTTACTTGCATATTTATTTATTTATTTTTTATCTTAAAACTTTATAAAGCATTGTTGGTTAATGGCTTTAAAGTAAGCATTTCACTGTAAGGTCTACACCTGAATTATTCGACACGTGACCAATCACATTTTATTTTATTTGACAACCACCCATAAAGGGCACTAGAGTACATCAGTGTTCAGAGATGGCATTTGATGCATCCACTCCGATACCAAGATTGCCCTTTACTTCAGCATCCTGTTTTGAGCACTCTGTGTTCCTTGTGTGTAGGCCTAGGTCTGTGTTGGTCAGTGGAAGTGGCCCCTGAGTGTCTCCTTACGGTCTGTTTAGGCTGCAGCTCATGCATGGACACACAACAGCTAGACGCCCTACTCTGGACCCAGGCCTGTCCCTGTCCCTGTTTACACTCATAAAACCCCATGCTGCCTGTGTGGGTGTCAATTTAATCCTGTTTACATCTCCTTCCTCAATTCCTTGAAAAAATACTAGATTTCCAACTAAACTGCTGTGAGCCCACTTTTATATATAGGCTAATTTGTTTTTAGACAGTCTGAGACCAAGAGGCCCTTTGACAGACAGAAACACACATATTTAAAAAAATAAAAAAATAAAAAAATGTTTTATAAGGGAGGGTTTTTCCATACAGACACATACCGTGCAGCCACTGCAGCGGTGTCAAGAAGACAGTTGAATTCTGCCACAGGAGTCGAGAGTTGTCCCGCTATGACACAGTGTTGCTATTTCTAACTGTCATTAATAAAGAGATGCTCCAGTCAGTCACGACTTGTAGTGTACAGCTCTATACACAACAGCACGGAGTCTGCAGGGTCTGTTTTCCCTGTTTAAGACTGTGTTAATTAGTCACATGTAAAGAGGCAGCTGACTAATGACCCTGTGAGACCGCATTGTGACATTTCAAAGTGATTAAATGAAGCAAGCGGCCCACTCAGTCAATCAGTCAGTCAATAAGTCACACTGTCAATGGCACATGTCTGAGCCTGCCGACAATGCAAACCCTTGCAGACAGATTAGACGCTGTTGATGATACATTAACGTTACTCTGATTTAAAACATCTAGGTTTCATTTTTGTATGCATGTACACCAGAACCCCTATCTACTGACATGATGTGACACACTGCTGTCAAAATAACACAACAGCTGCCAAGTTTCACTGGATATCTTCCCATTTTTACACTTGTAGCCGATGTGAAATGGCTTTGCACTAGCAGCGTTCAGTCGGGTCCGTCACCTACTCTGAGACACTGAAGTAGTTGTTTCCCTTGCTTCCCAAGGGCCACGTCTTTTGTGGAGTGACAGTTAACGATGCTTCATAAATGACAGGTGTCGATATTCAGAGGTTTCCTGGTTGGAGAGGGACGAAAGCGACACTGTTACACATTTACACGAAAGACCCCAAACATATTTTGAGATGCAGTTAATAATCATGCTGTGGTAGTCATCTGTAATATATATATATACATGCAATATTTCAAATAACAATAAAAAACATCTTAATTTTCAATCATATACTGAAGACTTCCTGCTTCGGTTCGTCAGTTGTTCCACTGGCGGAGAGTTGTATAATCCAGACCTGCTAGTAATGTCTATTACTGTCCAGTGTTTCTCAGGATGCAGGCCTATCTGGTGGTCACAGAGCTAGCCAGGATCTCCTATTCTGATCAGTTTTCCCCTAATGAAAATCCACATTTACTGCTTAATGGAATGCTTTTTATTGCATGGTCACATATAAACCGTGTTCATTAAAAACGTATGAATTAGTCGGAGTAAAATAGTAGAACATGTTGTATGGATAAATGTATTAGCTACTGCTTAGAAATGTGCAACTGTTCATGTCACAGCAGTGAACGTAACTTTATTCAAATTTGATTTGTTACGTGCGCCAAATACAACAGGTGTAGACGTCATTGTGAAATGCTTACTTTACGAGCCCTTTCCCAACAATGCCGAGTTAAAAACTATGAAAACATGCTAATAAAAATAGAAAATAGAAACACAATAAATAACAATAACGCGGCTCTATACAACCAGTAACGAGTCAATGTGCAGGGGTACGAGGTAGTGGAGGAATTCAGACCGCTTGACTTTTTACACATTTTGTTACGTTAGAGCCTTATTCTAAAATGGAATAAATACTTTTTTTTTCTCTCAGCAATCTAAACACAATACCTCATATCGGCAAAGTAAAAACAGGTTTTTAGAAATGTTTGCACATTTATTAAGAATAAAAAAACATAAATAGCCTATTTACATAAGTATACAGACCCTTTGCTATGAGACTCGAAATTGAACTCAGGTGCATCCTGTTTCCATTGATCATCCTTGAGATGTTTCTACAATGTGATTGAGTCCATCTGTGGTAAATTCAATTGATTGAAGATTATTTGGAAAGGCACACACCTGTCTATATAAGGTCCCACAGTTGACAGTGCATGTCAAAGCAAAAACCAGGCCATGAGGTTGAAGGAATTGTCCGTAGCGCTCTGAGACAGGATTGTGTCGAGGAATAGATCTGCGGAAGGGTACCAAAGCAGCACAGAAGGTCCCCAAGAACACAGTGGCCTCTATTGCTGTTAAATGGATGAAGTTTGGGACCACCAAGACAATTGTAACTGGCCATCCGGCCAAACTGAGCAATCGGGGGAGAAGGGCCATGGTCAGGGAGGTGACCAAGAACCCAATGTTCACTCTGACAGAGCTCCAGAGTTCCTCTGTGCAGATGGGAGAACCTTCCAGAAGGACATTCAGGCCAGAAGGAAGCCACTCCTCAGTAAAACGCACATGACAGCTCACTTGGAGTTTGCCAAAAGGCACCTAAAGCCTCTCAGACCATGAGAAACAAGATTCTCTGGTCTGATGAAACCAAGATTCAACTCTCTGGCCTGAATGCCAAGCGTCACGTCTGGTGGAAACCTGACACCATCAGCGGCAGGGACTGGGAGACTGGTCAAGATCGAGGCAAAGATGAACAGAGCAAAGTACAGAGAGAGCCTTGATGAAAACCTGCTCCAGAGCATTCAGGGCCTCAGACAGGGGCAAAGGTTCACCTACCAACAGGACAACAACCCTAAGGACACAGCCAAGACAATGCAGGAGTGGCTTCGGGACAAAGGTTCACCTACCAATAGGACAGCAACCTTAAGGACACAGCCAAGACAATGCAGGAGTGGCTTCGGGACAAGTCTCTGAATGTCCTTGAGTGGCCCAGTCAGAGCCCAGACTTGAACCAGATCAAACACCTCTGGAGAGACCTGAAAATAGCTGTGCAGCGACACTCCCCATCCAACCTGACAGAGCTTGAGAGGATCTGCAGAGAAGAATGGGTGAAAATCCCCAAATACATACCCAAGAAGATTCAAGGCTGTAATCATTGCAAAGGTGCTTCAACAAGTACTGAGTAAAGGGTCTGAATACTTATGTAAATGTCATGTTTCAGGTTTTTATTTCTAATAAATTAGCAAAAATGTAAAACTGTTTTTGCTTTGTCTTTATGGGGTATTGTGTGTAGATTGATGAGGAACAAAAACAATGTAATCAATTTGAGAATAAGGCTGTAATGTAACAAAATGTGTAAAAAGTCAAGGGGTTTGAATACTTTCCGAATGCACTGTATGTGGAGAGTGTGTGTGAGCGTGTGTGTGTTGGTAGAGTCTAAAGAGTCAGTGCAAAAAATGGTAAATGCCATAGTCTGGTTAGCCCTTTGATTAACTATTCACTCTTATGGCTTGGGGGCAGAAGCTGTTCAGGTGCCTTTTGGTCCCAGACTTGGCATTCCGTTAATGCTTGACGTGCGGTAGCAGAGTGAACAGTCTATGGTTTGGGTGGCTAGGGTCTTTGAGAATTTTCCAGGCATTCCTCTAGCACCGCCTGTAGCGCCTTGCGATCAAGGGCGGTGCAGTTGCCATACCAAGCGGTGATGCAAATAGCTCTCAATGGTGCAGCTGTATAACTTTTCGAGGATCTGATGGGCAGGACCAAATCTTTTCAACCTCCTAAGGGGGAAGAGGCGCTGTCATGCCTTCTTTACAACTCTGCTGCTGTGAGAGGGCCATGTTAAGTCCTTAGTGTTATAGACACTGAGGAACTTGAAGTTCTCTTCCCACTTCACTACAGCCTGTCTATGGATGGGGGCATGCTAGCCCCTCCTTTTCCTGTAGATCATGATCAGCTTACGTTGAGGTAGAGATTGTTGTTCTGTCACCATACTGTGAGGTCTCTGACCTCCTCCCTGTAGGCTCCAGTTGGAGGGGGAGGTGTTCAGTCCCAGGGCAGTTCCAGGGTCCCGAGCTTGGTGATGAGCTTTGAGAGGACAATGGTGTTGAATGCTGAGCTATAGTCAATGAACAGCATTCTCACATACAGTAGGTATTCCTCTTCTCCAGGTGGGATAGAGCAGTGCAGAGTGCAATAGAGATTGCATCATCTGTGGCTCTGTTGGGGCAATATGCAAATTGGAGTGGGTACATGGTGTCTGGGATGATGGTCTTTGATGTGTGCCATGGCCAGCCTTTCAAAACATTTCATTGTTACAGATGTGAGTGCTATGGGAAATAGTAATGTAGTACATTATAGTAATGTAAGCAGGTTACCTTGGAGTTCTTAGGAACAGGGACAATGGTGGTCTACTTGAAGCATGTTGGGATTACAGACTGGGACAAGGAGATACTGAAAATGTCTGTGAAGACGCATGCCAGCTGGTCTGTGCATGCTCTGAGAATGCACCCTGGTATAGCTCTGACTGTGCTGATACATACTTTGTTGAGGGAAAATGTACTTGATATGATTGTGATGTGTTGTTGTCTCACCTAGATATCTTAAGAGGAAAGCACTAATTGCAAGTCTGGATAAGTGTGTCTGCTAAATGACTGAAATGTAAACATTTTAAAATGTATTCTGCCCAGCGGCCATGCCAATGTTAGCCTGTTTTAAAGTCTTACTCATATCTGTCACGAAGTGCGAGATCATACTTTCGTCTAGGACAGCAGGGGCTCTCATGCCTGGCTCACTGTTGTTTGCCTCGAAGCGAGCATATTAGGCATTCAGCTCGTCTGGGAGGTTTATGTCACAGGGCAACTCACGGCTGGGTTTCAATTTATAATCCATAATAATCTGAAAATCCTGCCACATCCGATGAGTGTCCAAACCTGTGTAGTAAGATTCTATCTTAGTCCTATATTTTCCATGTTTGATGGCTCGTCGGAAGTCGTAGCGGGTTTTAGACAATGCCTATTTCAGTGTCCCATTCCTTGACAGCGGTAGCTATAGCTCTTAGCCCGGTGTGGATACTGCCTGTAATCCATGGCTTTAGGTCATGGTACGTGCGTACGGTCAATGTCGGGACGACGTCGTCGATGCAATATTGATGAAACCCATGAATGATGTGGTAATCTCTTCAATATTATCGGATGAATCCCTGAACATATTCCAGTCTGTGCTAGCGTCCGCTTCGTCGGACCACTTCCGTATCGAGCACACCCTGGTTGAGCTCTTTCTTGTAAACAGAAAGCAGGAGGATGGAGCCATGGTCTGATTCACCGAAGCGTGAGGGAGGGCCTTGTATGAATTTCTGCGGGTGGAGTGCAAGTGGTCCAGAGTGTTAACACCGCTTGTGGCGCAGGAGATGTGTTGGTAAAAAGCATTTCAGTCTCCCTATGTTAAATTCTCTGCCAACTGGAAAAGCTTCCTCTGGGTGAGCGTTTTCTTGTTTGTTTATGGCTCTGTACACCTTGTTGAGTGCGTGCTTAGTGCCATTCTCATGTTGTGGTGGAACGTAGACAGCATTGATGATTACAGATGAAAACGCTCTTAGTAACTAAAAAGGTCTGCAATTTATCATGAGGTGTTCTGGTTGAGGTGAGCAAAAGCTTGAGACTTCCTTCACAATTGAAACAGCTCACCAATTGTTGTTTACAAAGAGGCACACCCCTCCTTTGGTTTTACCTGTCTGGTTGCAACAAAGCATGACGAAAACCTTGAGTATTATGTCCATATCGTCCGTCAGCCAAGTTTCTGAAAAGCGTAGAATATTCAAGTTTTTCACGTTTCGTTGGTAGAAAATTCTCGAACAGAGTTCATCCATCTTGTTCTCAAGTGACTGGACATTTTCCAATAGAATGGAGGGGAGTGCCGAATGATTTTCCCTGACTACGAGTCCAGCCCTCCTCCTGCGTCTTTGCTTGCGGAGATTGGGTAGCCTGAACAATGGATTAGGGTCACGTGTAAACAAGGGAACAGCTGAGTCGCCATCAAACATGGAAAAGGTCAATATAGGACTAAGATAGAATCTTACTACACAGGCTTGGACACTCATCGGATGTGGCAGGATTTTCAGATTATTATGGATTATAAATTGAAACCCAGCCGTGAGTTGCCCTGTGACATAAACCTCCCAGACGAGCTGAATGCCTAATATGCTTGCTTCGAGGCAAACAACAGTGAGCCAGGCATGAGAGCCCCTGCTGTCCTAGACGAAAGTATGATCTCGCACTTCGTGACAGATATGAGTAAGACTTTAAAACAGGCTAACATTGACATGGCCGCTGGGCAGAATACATTTTAAAATGTTTACATTTCAGTCATTTAGCAGACACACTTATCCAGACTTGCAATTAGTGCTTTCCTCTTAAGATATCTAGGTGAGACAACAACACATCACAATCATATCAAGTACATTTTCCCTCAACAAAGTATGTATCAGCACAGTCAGAGTTGAAGTAGGAGCAGAAATCAAGGTTGAAGTCGAGGTTAGTAGCTGTCGATTCATAAGGACTTGGCGGTCATAGGTGATAACGGTGGGAGCTTTCTGTACAAAAATAAGTAAGGACAAACACAAAAAAAAGTCACAAAATAGCAAAGTCGGGTTTGAGCACGTAAGATGTCGACCATCTCTGTCGGCGCCATCTTATTCTGAGAACCGAACATGTATTGGAAGCGTATGAAGACAACATCTAAAAAGCTATCTGGACAACAAGTTGTTAAAATAATTGTATTGTTGTTCTAAAAGTAATGATCAATAATTAAAGTGCATGACAGTAAAGACTTTGAATGACCTTTTTCCTGGTAAGGTTTCCTCCCAGCAGCCCCAGTCCCTTACAGTAAACCAAAATAATATAACCCCACAGAGGTGGAATTCCCCAGCAGCAGTGGTGACCAAAATCTTGTCTGTCTGTCTGTCTGTCTACAGACAGTCTTGTGGCTGAGAGTCTGACTATGTGTCTCAGTCATAATGGTACATGTGAGGGATGTGTTGGTCATGAGGGATTTGGTGTACAGAACTAGGCAATATTTCCCCAAACAAACAAACCGACCTTACTGTTGCGGAATCACTGTGATGCTGCTTAGACAAATATCGGTCTCTTTACAGTTGGAATCTTGCTGAAGCAAAAAACTCTCTGGCAATTGGCAAAGACAAGTGAGGCAACTGAATGATGATATTCACATGATGGCGCTTTCTCTCCTCTCCACTAAGGCTACAAAGCATCTTACCACTAGTGTCTGCCTGGCACCTGGCCCTCCTGGGAGGCAGAAATACCCGATGGATGTCTTCTACAATTACGCCTTACTTGAATGTGGAGACATGACAGTAGTGTCTTCCCGAATGTTTTTTCATCACAAAAATATGATCGTTTTTAGTGCGTGATAAAATATGTTTGATAGAATACACAGAACCTCTACAAACAATGTGTAAAAACAAGATTACATAACAGGCACATTTTACTACAATTTTACCACTCTTTCCCTCGACATACTTTTTTTGTCCAAGTGAACAATGTCGGAGCAAACTTTACAACTTGTTTTACCAGGGAGCTTGTTAAATATTATTGGAATACCCCAACATAGTATCACACCCATTAACCCAATACACAACCACTGTATTCTCTCTACAAGAAAACACTGAGTACATAGTAGAGTGGTTCCTAAAACCCATAATGACATACCGTATGCCATACATGCATTTGTATAGCATTAACATGTTTGGGTAAGTCTCTAACCTGAAACCAGGTGACATTGAGATCATGAAGGCAGCAGGTATAGGGCCTGTGTTGTCGACACTTACAGCTGACTCATCACAATCTCTCCCAGTGTTATAAGTGAGGCATGACCTTAGATAATTGTGCTTGTTTTTCCTGCACCCACACATTTCTTATTATGTTAGTGGCGAAATAAACGAGTTTGTTTTAATGATAGTGTTGACTTAAAATTGGAGTGCTTTCAGCTCCACATGAGCTGGATTATCAGTTGGACTTCAGCCTGGTTTGATCTAATCCTTCACCCGTCAGTCTTAACAAACCATACTGCACTCAAACTGTCATTGTGTACTGTAAGACCGTGAAACGTGTCTCTAAACCGCCTGAGAAGTGAAAAAATACACGGTAGCAGCGTGTGGGTGTTATTACTAGTATACATGTTTTATCTTGTCAAATATAATAATATATGCCATTGAGCAGACACTTTTATCTAAAGTGACTTACAGTCAGGTGTGCACGCATTTTATGTACAGTGGCCCCAGGAATCAAACTCACAATCCTGTTGTTGCAAGCACCATGCTCTACCAACTGAGCCATACAGGACTAATAACTGCTGCGCTTAGCAAGATGTCCGAATTCTGATTTAGTCATGTTCTTTTCACCCATCAACTTCTTTTGAATGAGTTGTGACAACGTTTCTTTCTCGTAGCACCTTATACACCATGCTATATAGCAAAGAATCTTAGCATTACGTGTAATGCTATGTTCCCATTTCCACAAGTTTCGTGGCCATATGAATGTAATCTCACAGTGCCCATGTGGTTTCAGGAAAGTGTAGAGTTGCCGTGCTAGTGCATAGCCAACTGTAGTAGAACTGTGTCCAAATGAATAGCTAGCTATACAACTGGGCCTCACCCTGAATGAGCTAGAATAATATGAATTATATACCCAGACTAAAGTAAACAATATAACTAATCCATAGCCTGAGAAACAGCCCAAACTAAACATATTACAAGTGTTTTTCTCACTTGAGCATAACCATTGTGGACATGAGAACAAACTTATTCATCACCCAAATCAAATTTTACAAACGTATTCATCAACTTCAATTAGAACAAGAATGTCTCAACAAGATTTTTCGGGATCCACCCTGAGCTCCCTCCCAGACAGGAAATGTAATGTCCTATTGCAGTCTATTTTCATACTGCATGGTGGTTAGTACTGTAAAAGAGTGGGCGAGATTTATTTCTCTCTGCTGGTAAGGTGGCAACAATATTCTTAAGAGTTGTTGCACTCCTAAATTCTAGTTAAAAGTAGTGTTCTGCTGAATCTACTGAACAAGATGCATACTGTTTAGGACATAAAGAAGAAGATTGGGTGTACGGTAAACCATCAACACTCTACAAAGGAGACAATACAACTACTGTAACAAGTTGAAGGTCAAAAAAGTGTCTTTCTAATTGAAATATAAAGTCCGCAAATACATCCAAGCAATCGGCTGGTGAGGTGGGCTGTTGGTGGCGTGTCTGTCTGCTGATCAGTGGACCCATGGAATTACGTCCTGGGTTCCAGGAAGTGAAGCATGCTGTAGAGGTAAAATAAGAGACAGGAAGAATGGCAGTCCAGTCACTGTGGAAACTGGGGGTGGAAACCATGAATATTGCATACACCTCAACCAGCACCTATGTGGGATCAGAGAAAACAATGACCTAAGATTGACTACTTCAGACGAGTACAGTACTTTGGTGACCTTCACAATAACAGACCTCGCACTGGGAGGAGATTACAGTTCAACATCTAGTTTTGATTTACATTTGGTTGGATTTGTCAACTAACGTGAATTCAACATGAAATCAACTAAATAATTCACCATGTCATTGGATTAAGGTTAAAAGTTGGGTGAAAAAAAGACGAAATTCCCTTAGGTTGATGACTTTTTAAAAATCCAATCAGTATTCCACGTTGAATTTTTTGTTGTTGAAATGACCTGGAAACAACATTGATTCAGCCAGTGTTTGCTGTTGTTTTTTTATGAAAATATTGTTATTTTTCTGTGAAGATTTACACATTTCCTTGCAGAGGCCGAAGAACAACAAGATTCAACATTCTAGACACTTTCAGGTTCTAGGGTGTCTAGGCTACTAACACAATTTCTATTGTTTTTCTCCAATACAAAATCATTAATTTGATTGTTTTTCAAAGTACATTTCAGTAGCTGTATGTCCTGTTCCGAGTATAAAAATACAATTTATGTAGACAAATGTCTGAAAGTATTTGTTTTGTGGTGTCGGTTCTTGGCCCAGATAGTTTCCTCAAGGCAAGAAGCATGGCTCCTCTGTTTTTACAGGGTTTCCACATGATTAATTGTATTATTCTTATTGTGCTTTCGGTTTATATTTCAACAGTAAAACCATTGGGTGTTTTACATTGTGACAACATCTGAGAGGGACACCAAACATATAAAGCTGGATTCCCATATACCGCACAATATATTTCTCTGGTTATTTACTTAAATAACTGTACACTGACTTTGTAGAATAATCCAAACAATGCATATGCTATACAACAGTTATGTGTCAATGTATGTGACAGGGCTTGTCCTCAAATCAGTACAGAGCGTGTATGCTGCTCATACTTGTTTCATTCAACTTCTTTATCCCCAGACATACTTTGACATGAAATGGTTTGGGATACACACTATATATGCAAAAGTATGTGGACGCCCCTTCAAATGAGTGGATTTGGCACAGAGCCCTGACCTCAACCCCATCGAACACCTTTGGGATGAATTGGAACGCTGACTACGAGCCAGGCCTAATCACCCAACATCAGTGCCCGACCTCAATAACGCTCTTGTTTGTGGCTGAATGGAAGCAAGTCTCTGCATCAATGTTCCTGCATTAATGTTCCAACTTCTTGTGGAAAGCCTTCTCAGAAGAGTGGAGGCTGTTATAGCAGCAAAGAGGTGACCAACTCCATATTAATGCCCATGATTTTGGAATGGGATATTCGTCGAGCAGGTGTCCACATATTTTAGTCTAGGTTATGGCAAATAGCTCTATCTCAGACAAATTGCCTTTGACTTCAGTCATACTCTCCCACTTGCAAAAATTAACTGAGGACGGACTTAGTGTAGAAATCTAAAGAGATGGTCCACGTCTGTTCATTTCTCCAGAGTAGGGCTCTTGATTTTGTCATATAAACTCAGCACTAAAAGAAACGTCCCCTTTTCAGGACCCTGCCTTTCAAAGATAATTTGTAAAAATCAAAATAATTTCACAGATTTTCATTGTAAAGGGTTTAAACACTGTTTCCCATACTTCAATGAACCATAAACAATTAATGAACATGCACCTGTGGAACAGTCGTTAAGACATTAACTACTTACAGACGGTAGGCAATTAAGGTCCCAGTTATGAAAACTTAGGACACTAAAGAGGCCTTTCTACTGACTGAAAAACCTCAAAAGAAAGATGCCCAGGGTCCCTGCTCATCTGCGTGAACGTGCCTTAGGCATGCTGCAAGGAGGCATGAGGACTGCAGATGTGGCCAATAAATGTCCGTACAATGTCCGTACTGTGAGACGCCTAAGACAGCGCTAAAGGGAGACAGGACGGACAGCTGATCGTCCTCGCAGTGGCAGACCACGTGTAACAACACCTGCACAGGATCGGTACATCCGAACATTACACCTGCGGGACAGGTACAGGATGGCAACAACAACTGCCTGAGTTACACCAGGAAAGCACCATCCCTCCATCAGTGCTCACACTGTCTGCAATATGCTGAGAGAGGCTGGACTGGGGGCTTGTAGGCCTGTTGTAAGGCAGGTCCTCACCAGACCTGACCGGCAACAATGTCGCCTATGGGCAGAAACCCACCGTCGTTGGTCCAGACAGGACTGGCAAAAAGTGTTCTTCTCTGACGAGTCGCGGTTTTGTCTCACCAGGGGTGATGGTCGGATTCGAGCTTATCGTTGAAGGAATGATCGTTACACCGAGGCCTGTACTCTGGAGCGGGATCGATTTGGAGGTGGAGGGTCAGTCATGGTCTGGGGCGGTGTGTCACAGCATCATCGGACTGAGCTTGTCGTCATTGCAGGAAATCTCGACGCTGTGCGTTACAGGGAAGGCATCCTCCTCCCGCATGTGGTACCCTTCCTGTAGGCTCATCCTAACATGACCCTCCATCATGACATTGCCACCAGCCATACTGCTCATTCTGTGTGTGATTTCCTGCAAGACAGGAATGTCAGTATTCTGCCATGGCCAGCGAAGAGCCCGGATCTCAATCCCATTGAGCACGTCTGGGACCTGTTGGATTGGAGGGTGAGGGCTAGGGCCATTCCCCCCAGAAATGTCCGGGAACTTGCAGGTGCCTTGGTGGAAGAGTGGGGTAACATCTCACAGCAAGAACTGGCTGACACAGGCTGACAAAATAGTAACACACACACACTGTTAATGACTGCATTGAAAATGGGGTTGTCTGGGAGAGTTCTTGTCATAGTGGATATTCAACTCCCTTCCACCACTTGGCCGCCTGTACCGGGTTCAGTAGCACTCTATTTGAATAGTCCATCTGTAGATGCTCTACAGACTATCTACAGACTAGCATTTTCAATTTACTTACCCTAACCTTAGTCATTATCCTAACCCAAACCTTAACCCTTATCTTAACCCTAAACTTAATCTTTACCCTAACCCTACAGTAGCCCTAACGCTAACTTTAACCCTTATTCTAAACCTTATCCCCAACCTTAGCAAGCAGTTGCTTAGCAACAGATTATTGATAGTCCATCTGTAGATGCTCTACATACTATCTGGACTATCCAAATCTAGTCGGACCCTTGGTTCTTTCACTGTATGATAGTTAAGATAATACCACATTTACAGTCTTTGGGTCAACAGCAGGAAATTCCTCACTGTGAATCAGCCTGATAGAGACCACATCTGATCTCAGCTTACTATTAACACTCTTGTATATTTTTTTACGATAACAAAAATTGATGGCTTAATTAAATATTCCTGTTTAACACTACACAATCTGCAATGACTTTAAAGAATATTTCCAAACTAAATGACCACAGAGCGGGATGGCCCGGGCCTAAGAAGCATTTAACGACGTTGCTGCATGTCATTGAACACGGGTTCCACTTTAACGAATGACCTCAGCTTCATAAACTAATGCTGTGCATTATGGCTCACTTTCCCTGATTTCAGCTTTGCTTTAAGGCAGCCAAACCTGCCAGCTCTGCATTGACCAGACTAGGATTACAGTAAAGTCCTCAATATGCTCTATGGAGATCGTAAAAGTGGTTCTCCTAATTCTACTGCAGACTTTCCACAATGCAAAGTATATCAAGAATACGGGCCCTGTGATCCAGTGATGTGATATCCACATTGATAATGAATGGTGTGTTTCATGCCTGGTCTGGGACTGGTCCAAACACACTTTCTTTCTTTCTTTCTTTCTTTCTTTCTTTCTTTCTTTCTTTCTTTCTTTCTCTCTCTCTCTCTCACACTCACACACACACACACACACACACACACACACACAGCTTTTTCTATACTGTGTAGTAAATCAGATAATGATTGGCCTCGGGTGTCACGTAATGGGGAAGTTCTAAAATGTTCATGTCATTATTTGTGGTGTTGGTTGGGATCACTTCATTTGAATGGCATTGTTTGTTGATACGAACGTTGAAGTACACGCTCCAGGGACTATAGGTGTTGGGGTAATGATGACTGGGAGAAAGTGTCTCATCTTGGGGTGGTGTTAGAGGTGTCTTGGTGTTCAGCTCCTGGTGAACCACTGGTTGATTTGACAGCCCGGGAATATCAGACATCTCAGTGAGAATTCCAGACACAAGCTGAAGAAGATGGAACTGTTGTGACTTGACATCAAACCAGATGAAAACGTAGCAAATGCAACATGTTTCAACTTGACGCGTCCACTCTCATGCTTTCCAGACATCTGTCTGGGAGTTTCACTGTACATGTCTGATGTTGTGTGTTGTCTGCCTTTTTACAACATTTAGTTATACACGAATACACCCTAAATCATTCCACTGAACACCAAAGCCACTGGAGGCTATTTTATTATGATCATACCGTAGGAAATCAAGCTATAATGGATTACATTCAAAGTACTAAAGCAGACTCAACATGTAGCAATGCATACTCCAGCGAGTACGTCAGACACCTGTCAAACACTAACACAGGAATCCTGACAAGTTAATTGCAGGGTTAGGAGAGATAGTTTGACAAAGAAAGCAGTCAGGGGTGCTACCTTAGTCTCATACCTACTACTTTAGTGGGTCATATTTCAATGCTCTCTAACTTTTATGAGAAGTAATCATATTCTAGAATTCAGAGAATGCATACTGTGGGTGTCTGGAAGTTGTCTTCCTCAATGTGCACAAGGATTACTCCATATCCTTGCACTCTCCATACAGTGTATATTTTCTATAAAATATAAAGCAACATGTAAAGTGTTGGTGCCATGTTTCATGAGCTGAAATAAAAGATCACTAATTTGTTTACATCCCGGTTAGTGAGCATTTCTCCTTTGCCAAGATAATCCATCTACCTGACAGGTGTGGCATATCAAGAAGCTGATTAAACAGTATGATCATTACACATGTGCACCTTGTGCTGGGGACAATAAAAAGCCACTCTAAAATGTGCAGTTTTGTCACACAACACAATGCAAAAGATGTCTCAAGGTTTGAGGGAGCGTACAATTGGCATGCTGACTGCAGGAATGTCCACCAGACCTGCACATCCGGCTTCTTCACCTGCGGGATTGTCTGAGGGTGTGCTGAGGAGTATTTCTGTCTGTAATAAAGCCTTTTTGTGGGGAAAAACAAATTCTGATTGGCTGGGCCTGGCTCCCCAGTGGGTGGCCCTGGCTCCCCACGGCTGCGCCCCTGCCCAATCATGTGAAATCTATAGATTAGGGCCTCATGAATTTATTTAAGTTGACTGATTTCCTTATATGAACTTTAACTCAGTAAAATCTTTGAAATTGTTGCATGTTGTGTTTATATTTTTGTTCAGTATATATTATTTTCTTTACAACCTTTCATTTATCAGATTAAAATGGGTATACCAGTAGTTATAGTCTAGCTTCACAGATAATGGCACTGAGTCGCAGAGTCACCCAGTAAAAAGAAGACTGAGGGTCAAAATGAGTCCAAACTTATCTTCCCAAGAAACATGCTGATTGGGGTATAGAATTGTGATGTTAATGCTGGCTAATGATGTCTTGCATTGAGGCCAATGGAGATGGGAGAATATGTCCTCTCTCTACACTGTTAAATATACATGAATGTATTGATTCACTTAACACTTCCACCTCCACTTTGACTTTGGCTCTTCTTTGACTGTGGCTTAAGGACGAAGTGATGTTAGTGTGTATTACCTTACAGACCCACATGAAAGTTTTTGTACTTCAACCCTGGTGCAGATGCTGAAACATCCTTAACTAGTAATAAAGCCAGTATCTCAACATTTAGTGTTTTCTAACGTCATGTGACTGTAAGCACTGTCATGTATTTGATCTCAATTTCACAGGGCTTGTGTCCTCAGTTTATTTCTGTAACAATACAGGATATGTGTTTTTTTTCCTTCCTCTGCCTTGTCGATTGGTGAATGTTTGCATTGAGTGGCCACACTAACCACAGGAAGAGTGGGAGAGGATAGGTGGGACAGAAGTGGTAAACCTCATGACATCACAAGGCACAAGCCCTGCTTCCATTGGCTGGAGCTGGAGGCAGCTGGGTTTATAAGCCAACCAGCAGCCTCCGTTCAGCAGCATCCCTCCACATCCAAACTGAACTGTGCTGTTCCTCCTCTGGCATCCAAGAGAATACTGAGCAGCTCTCCACTCATCCTGACTGACTAGTGTGGTGCTATCCTGTGGATTCTCTGACGAACACATCCAGGTAAAAACAACATGGCTTATCACTGATATTGGTGCTCAGGTGCATAGATGTTATTGATTCTTTTGGGAAACTGAAGGAGGTATCACATGGACAATGTAACTATGGCGGAGTAAATTCTGACATTGACATGTCATGCATGTGCTTTGTGCACATTAAGAAATTAAAGTTTAGCCCGTCTACATGCATAATCCTCTCCCGTAAAAAGCTCAAAGAAAATCGTGGGGAATGTTATTACATTTTGTGCAAAGATTGAAAAAGCTAGTTAATTTCAGCACATACCCTTTCAATGCCTAAATGCTTTGTACATTTGGGGCTTTTTATGTAAAGGAGAATAAATCCATTATGGTTAGTGGCAAATTCATAATTTACCAGGAAAGAGAGCTTGGTGATCTGTTGTAATAATAAATATTTCTGGTAACCTGATAGTCAGCTTAATCATAAACTAGGTTTTATAGTGTTGGAATGATGAACGTGACAGTAGGAAGAGGAAGCTCTGGGCTCAGCTCTCAAACCCACAGCTAATTTATTGTCAACTAGTTGACTCCTATGTTCCAAGACTAAACCACAGCATTTAAGTGCTGCTGTGAGAACAAATAATAATAGCAGCAAAACTGAAAGGCTGGATTAGTTACTTCTGAAGTCAGATCTCATCTACACACAACATCCTCTGGGCATCCCTAGTAGTATCTCTCGCCTCCGTCACACTTCCATCTGTCAACACCACAAATTTAAGGGCTCTTCATTCTGGAACCCAAACATCAAAGGACAAAGTAGAGTTGGCTTCCAAAATAAAGCTGAGGGGCGTTCATCATGTTCCCCGCCTCCCTGGACCGACTGTGGTCTTCCAGACTTCCACTTTTAACTTAGGGAATTATACACTATGCAGAGATCATTATAGGTATAGCTAAAACACTGCCTACTTGATGTAATGTTGTTCTAGCTGAGAGTAGCTCAGCTGGAAAACAAGGGAGACGTTCATGCATGGGGGTAGGATAGCTAGGCTAGGCTGGATGTCATTAGCTGGGAGCGAAGCCCACGTTGTCTGCCAACGGTTAGGGACTGACTTTAAAATGAGTGCACTTCCGCCAGAGTTCCTCCACTTAGCCATGGTGGAGACTCATCATGGCCCATGGTTAATTCTCCCTGTATACTAATCAAGTATTTAATGGTTTAACCATTACAAAGCAGGACTTCACAGGCAATTTGCAGTCTAACTGCCTCCCATCCAGGCATTTCTGCTGTAATTGAAAAGAATGGATCACATTTTCAGTTTAAAAGGGAGTTAAATGTAGCTAACATACTGTACAGCTTTCAACACAGTTTGTATCTTCAGTTCACATCATTTTGCTGGATTCTCTCTCGTTTCAGATACACATTGTGACAATGAAGGCTGCAATTGTTTTCGCCCTGCTCTTTGCAACGGTCCTCTGTCGCCCGGTGAAACGCTCATCCAGCAGCAGTTCAGAGAGCTCAGAGGAAGTGGTGAGTGTTCCTCTCATATGAGAACAATATACATTGACAGACATGCGAACGGACAGACAGACGTGTGCTTGGTATCAACTTAAATGTATGTTCATGGGCCTCACAAGTGGTGCAGCGGTCTAAGGTGTCTCTACAGACCCGGGTTCAATCCCAGGCTGTGTCATAACTGGGAATCCCATAGGGACCGTGCACAATTGGCCCAGCTTCGTCCGGATTAGGGGAGTGTTTGGCAGGGGGGGTGCTTTACTTGGCTCATCACACTCTAGCGACTCCTTGTGGCAGGCCGGACACCTGCAGGCTGACTTCGGTGGTCAGTTGGTGCAGCTGGCTTCTGGGTTAAGCGGACGGGTGTTAAGAAGCACGGTTTGGCGGGTTATGTTTCGGAGGACGCATGGCTCGACCTTCGCCTCTCCCAAGCCCGTTGGAGAGTTGCAGCGTTGAGACAGGGGAGAAATTGGGGAGAAAAAGGGGGTAAAAATAGTGAATAAATAAATGAATATTCATGTTGGCAGGTTAAACCAGCTCCGGTGCTTCGGAAAGCCCTAGTAGATCTCACCCAGGTTGCATCTGTACAGGTAAGAGCATGTTCACCTTCTTTCAGGGTACATTACTTTATAATCTGTATGTGGATTGAAATGTATACATTTGTCCTATAGGGAAAACTGCAATAAATATGACAGTTGTTATTGAACTCTTTTTAATGCTGCGGTTTTCTTGTAGAATGTGGGTGCTGGTACAGCATCAGACGAGAGCTCCGACGAAGATGAAACAGAAGTAAAACATCATTCTGTTGTACCATAATTAAGCAATAAGGCCCGAGGAGGTGTGGTATATGGCCAATATACCATGGACACAGCCCTTAGCCGTGGTATATTGGCCGTATACCACAAACCCGAGGTGCCTTATTGCTATTATAACCTGGTTACCAACGTAATTAGAGCAGTAAAAATAAATGTTTTGTCATACCCATGGTATACGGTCTGATATACCACAGCTGTCAGCATTCAGGGTTTGAACCACCCAGTTTATAATGTAGCATAAGATGCTAAATCCTTCTTACACCTGATATAGTTGTCTCTATCTGTACTTTTGATGGATGTTGTTGATGACATGCTGATGGGTCCTGTTTTTCTATTATCCAGGGAGCTGATCCTACATCAGACCCAACAGTGGACAGCACATCATCGACAGACAGTGCAGACAGTGACGAAAGCAAGGACAGCACAGGCAGCACAGACAGTGATGTAATACACCAAGTATAAAACCATTCATATGTAGGATATATTGAGTCACATTGTCACGTGTAGTTACGGCTCCAGTAAGTCTAAAGGACCACACAGACTGTAGTTTATAGTTCAAGGAAGACGTCTAGGTAACCTTGACAGACAGGAGCGTTCACTAAGCTCTTATTTTAACTTCACATCTTATAAAGGTGATGTTGTGATGTGTTTTCAGGACACAGAGGAGTCAGAGTCCGGGGAGGCAGACACCACCGCTGCCCCTCCCACCGCGGAGCCCACTGTTGAGCCCACCCTGGCTCCCACCGAGGCCCCCATCTACGACGACGGACGCGGGGACAGCATGGGCTACCCCGGTGACTACAAGAAGTCCATCTATGTAGATACCAACAACATCGAGAAGGGACCCTCCCCATACAAATATTATGGAAAGATGGACAAGGGCATGTATGCTGGCAAGAAGGTGTCCGTCTATGACACCGGGCTCGGAAACGAGATTGAGAAGACGCTGACCGTGTTCAAGGTACATTTGTCTCTCCTCTGTTAGAATTCTCCAGCTAAAACGCACAGGCATTATTTCCTTCCATTTAGTTGTAAGAATTGTCTCTAAACATCCTTCCATCACCTCTCTCTAGGCCCTGCAGGTGCATGATTTGATGGAAGAGGACACCAGCACCCCCGAGGTGGAGAGCCAGGGTTTGGATGTCTCCAGCGGGACAGCCGAGGAGCCCAGCCTGCGCCAAGCGCACGTCGATGAAGCCAGCCAGGACACCGGTCCCTCTGAGAGCCCCGAGAGCCAAGGAGCTGAGAGCCTGGAGGAGGAAGAGGCAGAGAGTGCCAGCGCTAGCGCCAGTGATGTGACTAGTGAGAGCACCAGTAGCGCTAGCAGCGACGGCACCAGCGAGAGCACTAGCGCCAGTGATGAGACTGACAGCAGCAACAGCAGTGAGGAGGCTACAGCCACGCCCGGGGCGGCAGACAGCGACGAGAGCCAGGAGAGTGACAGCAACTCGGCTGAGGAGGCGGCCACAGAGGCTACCATAGATACCGACGCTCCCGTTGTCATAGTTGCCTAGTAAAGGCCTGTCTCTCTCATCCTGCTGCTGTCGACAGTGAAGAATGCTACCAGGACCAGGACGGTGCTCTATGACCTTACATTAGGAGGTCAGAACAGAGAGCATAACAAACAGACGGCCCTTAAGGTCTAATACAGTACGTCAATAATACCTGATAAGAGCAATACTAGCCAACACATCAGGACATACAGAACAGTCAATTTTTTCAATTGCACAATTATTTACACTACATGTTGTTTGTCCCATTTTTACTGTATGTATAATGTATCGTTTCTAAATAATTTCCTTTTTTTCATAAAACGCATGGTGGGTCTGTTATTTCACATTTGTATACTTTGTTGTATCTACTGAGCCATTGATCTCTGTGTATAGTACTGTGCAGAGACTCATACATTATGAGCTAAATTACAGACTCAGCATTCACAGTTGTGTTCACCAGAGAAAGAGACTAGACACACAGTATTCTTTATGATATGAGGGCTCTCCTAAACCACACTCCATCACACACCATCCTTCAGTTCATTCTGAGCTGAAATATGAACAAAAGGCCCTGTCACGGTCAACGTCTCATTCCTTACCCGAATGTCTCATCTGATGAGCTGTTGCCTCAGTCAGGAGGAAGACAGAGTTCATAAGAAGCTATGAACTCTTAGCAGTGTAGCACAGCAGATAACCACACGAAAGTGGAATGGATAACACCACTGTCAAATCAAATCACAGCAAATTTGATTTGTCACATACACATAGTTAGCAGATGTTAATGCGAGTGTAGCGAAATACCTGTGCTTCTAGTTCCGACCATGCAGTAATATCTAACAAGTAATCTAACCTAACAATTTCACAACAACTACCTTATACACACACAAGTGTAAAGGAATGAATAAGAATATGTACATAAAAATATATGAATGAGCGATGGCCGAACGGCATAGGCAAGATGCAGTAGATGGTATAGAGTACAGTATATACATATGAGATGAGGAATGTAGGGTATGTAAACATTATATAAAGTGGCACTGTTTAAAGTGGCTAGTGATACATTTATTACATCAATGTCCATTATTAAAGTGACTAGAGATGAGTCAGTATGTTGGCAGCAGCCACTCAATGTTAGTGGTGGCTGTTTAACAGTCTGATGGCCTTGAGATATAAGTTGTTTTTCAGTCTCTCGGTCCCCGCTTGGATGCACCTTTACTGACCTTGCCTTCTGGATGATAGCGGGGTGAACAGGCAGTGACTCGGGTGGTTGTTTGTCCTTGATGATCTTTTTGGCCTTCCTGTGACATCGGGTGGTGTAGGTGTCCTGGAGGGCAGGTAGTTTGCCCCCGGTGATGCGTTGTGCAGACCGACACAACGACCCATCTTCAATGCTCTTACTGAGGGAAGGAGGTTGTTGGCCAAGATCTCACGATACATGGCCCCATCCATCCTCCCCTCAATACGGTGCAGTCGTCCTGTCCCCTTTGCAGAAAAGCATCCCCAAAGAATGATGTTTCCACCTCCATGCTTCACGGTTGGGATGGTGTTCTTGGGATTGTACTCATCCTTTTTCTTCCTCCAAACACAGCGAGTGGAGTTTAGACCAAAAAGCTCTATTTTTGTCTCATCAGACCACATGACCTTCTCCCATTCCTCATCTGGATCATCCAGATGGTCATTGGCAAACTTCAGACGGGCCTGGATGCGCTGGCTTGAGCAGGGGGACCTTGCGTGTGCTGCAGGATTTTAATCCATGACGGCGTAGTGTGTTACTAATGGTTTTCTTTGAGACTGTGGTCCCAGCTCTCTTCAGGTCATTGACTAGGTCCTGCCGTGTAGTTCTGGGCTTATCCCTCCCCTTCCTCAGGATCATTGATGCCCCACGAGGTGAGATCTTGAATGGAGCCCCAGACCGAGAGTGATTGACCGTCATCTTGAACTTCTTCCATTTTCTAATAATTGCGCCAACAGTTGTTGCCTTCTCACCAAGCTGCTTGCTTATTGTCTTGTAGCCCATCCCAGCCTTGTGCAGGTCTACAATTTTATCCCTGATGTCCTTACACAGCTCTCTGGTCTTGGCCATTGTGGAGAGGTTGGAGTCTGTTTGAGTGTGTGGACAGGTGTCTTATATACAGTGCCTTGCGAAAGTATTCGGCCCCCTTGAACTTTGCGACCTTTTGCCACGTTTCAGGCTTCAAACATAAAGATATAAAACTGTATTTTTTTGTGAAGAATCAACAACAAGTGGGACACAATCATGAAGTGGAACGACATTTATTGGATATTTCAAACCTTTTTAACAAATCAAAAACTGAAAAGTCTCAGAGGTCCGTCAAAAGCGCAGAGAGCATCATGAAGAACAAGGAACACACCAGGCAGGTCCGAGATACTGTTGTGAAGAAGTTTAAAGCCGGATTTGGATACAAAAAGATTTCCCAAGCTTTAAACATCACAAGGAGCACTGTGCAAGCGATAATATTGAAATGTAAGGAGTATCAGACCACTGCAAATCTACCAAGACCCGTCCCTTTCGCAAGGCACTGTAGGTAACGAGTTCAAACAGGTGCAGTTAATACAGGTAATGAGTGGAGAACAGGAGGGCTTCTTAAAGAAAAACGAACAGGTCTATGAGAGCCGGAATTCTTACTGGTTGGTAGGTGATCAAATACTTATGTCATGCAATAAAATGCAAATTAATTACTTAAAAATCATACAATGTGATTTTCTGGATTTTTGTTTTAGATTCCGTCTCTCACAGTTGAAGTGTACCGCTGTATTTGCCTCAAATATGTCATACCATACCACTAACAGTGGCTGCTGTCAACATTCTGACTCAACTCCGGCTCATTTTAATAATGGAAATTGATGGAAAAAATGTATCACTAGCCGCTTTAAACAATGCCACTTAATATAATGTTTACATACCCTACATTACTCATCTCATATGTATATGTATATACTGTACTCTATCATCTACTGCATCTTGCCATCTTTATGTAATACATGTATCACCAAGAGGTAAAATATATAGTGAAAACAATAGTGGTCCTAAAACGGAACCTTGAGGAACACCGACATTTACTGTTGATTTGTCAGAGGACAAACCATCCACAGAGACAAACTGATATCTTTCCGACAGATAAGATCTAAACCAGGCCAGAACTTGTCCGTGTAGACCAATTTGTGTTTCCAATCTCTCCAAAAGAACGTGGTTGTCACGCCCTGACCATAGTTTACTTTGTATTTTCTATGTTTTGATTGGTCAGGGTGTGATCTGAGTGGGTATTCTATGTTTCATGTCTTGTTTGTCTATTTCTATGTTCAGCCTGATATGGTTCTCAGTCAGAGGCAGGTGTTCGTCATTGTCTCTGATTGGGAACCATATTTAGGTAGCCTGGGTTTCACTGTGTGTTTGTGGGTGATTGTTCCTGTCTATGTGTTTTTTCACCAGATAGGCTGTTTAGGTTTTCGTTACGTTTTGTTTTGTAGTATTGTATTGGAGATTCGTGTTTCGTATTATTAATAAACATGGATCGTAAACCACACGCTGCATTTTGGTCCGACTCTCCTTCGTATGAAGACGAAACTCGTTACAGAATCACCCACCACAAAAGGACCAAGCAGCGTGTCAACAGGCAGGAGCAGCGCGAGGAGACGCGCAATAAGGATTTCTGGACATGGGAGGAAATCCTCGACGGGAGAGGACCCTGGGCTAAACCAGGGGAGTGTAGCCGCCCAAAGGTGCAGCAGGAGAAGAGGCAACAGGAGCAGCCCAAAGAGGAGGTATGGACATGGGAGGACGAATTAGAAGGAAGAGGACCCTGGGCTCAGCCAGGAGAATATCGCCGCCCCAAAGAAGAACTGGAGGCGGCGAAAGCTGAGAGGCGCAGATATGAGGAGGCAGCACGACGTAGCGGATGGAAGCCTGAGAGGCAGCCCCAAAAATTTCTTGGGGGGGGGCTAACAGGGAGTATGGCTACGCCAGGTAGGAGACCTGGGCAGACTCCCTGTGCTTACCGGGGGGGCTAGAGAGACCGGACAGGCACCGTGTTATGCAGTGGTGCGCACGGTGTCTCCAGTGCGGGTGCATAGCCCGGTGCGGTATATTCCAGCTCCGCGTGTCTGCCGGGCTAGATTGAGCGTCGAGCCTAATGCCATGAAGCCGGCTCTACGCAGCTGGTCCCCAGTGCGTCTCCTTGGGCCGGCTTACATGGCACCAGCCTTGCGCTCGGTGTCTCCGGTTCGCCTGCATAGCCCAGTGCGGGCTATTCCACCTCGCCGCACTGGCAGGGCGACCGTGAGCATTCAACCAGGTAAGGTTGGGCAGGCTCGGTGCTCAAGAGCTCCAGTGCGCCTGCACGGTCCGGTTTTTCCAGTACCACCTCCACACCCCAGCCCTCCGGTAGCAGCTCCCCGCACCAGGCTTCCTGTGCGTGTCCTTGGCCCAGTACCACCAGTGCCAGTACCACGCATCAGGCCTACAGTGCGCCTCGCCTGTCCAGCGCTGTCGGAGCCCTCCTCCTCTCCAGCGCTGTCGGAGTCTCCCGCCTGTTTAGCGCTGTCAGAGCTTTCCGCCTCTACAGCGCTGCCGGAGTCTTCCGCCTGTTCAGAACTGCCAGTTAGCATAGAGCTGCCAGTTAGCATAGAGCTGCCAGTTAGCATAGAGCTGCCAGTTAGCATAGAGCTGCCAGTTAGCATAGAGCTGCCAGTTAGCATAGAGCTGCCAGTTAGCTTAGAGCTGCCAGTTAGCAAGGAGCTGCCAGTCTGCAAGGAGCTGCCAGTCTGCAAGGAGCTGCCAGTCTGCATAGAGCTGCCAGTCTGCATGGAGCTGCCAGTCTGCAAGGAGCCGCCAGAGCTGCCTGTCTGCAGGATGCCGCCAAAGCTGCCAGTCTGCAAGGAGCCGCCAGAGCTGCCAGTCTGCAAGGAGCCGCCAGAGCTGTCAGTTAGCATGGAGCAGCCAGGGCCGCCAGTCAGCATGGAGCAGCCAGGGCCGCCAGTCAGCATGGAGCAGCCAGGGCCGCCAGTCAGCATGGAGCAGCCAGGGCCGCCAGTCAGCATGGAGCAGCCAGGGCCGCCAGTCAGCATGGAGCAGCCAGTCAGCATGGAGCAGCCAGTCAGCATGGAGCAGCCAGAGCTACCAGTCATCATGGAGCAGCCAGTCAGCATGGAGCAGCCAGAGCTGCCAGTCGACCAGACTCTTCCAGAGCTGCCAGTCGACCAGACTCTTCCAGATCTGCCAGTCGTCCAGACTCTTCCAGATCTGCCAGTCGTCCAGACTCTTCCAGATCTGCCAGTCGTCCAGACTCTTCCAGATCTGCCAGTCGACCAGACTCTTCCAGATCTGCCAGTCGACCAGACTCTTCCAGATCTGCCAGTCGACCAGACTCTTCCAGATCTGCCAGTCGACCAGACTCCTCCAGATCTGCCAGTCGTCCAGACTCTCTCAGATCTGCCAGTCGTCCAGATTCTCCCAGATCCGCCAGTCGACCAGATTCTCCCAGATCCGCCAGTCGACCAGATTCTCCCAGATCCGCCAGTCGACCAGATTCTCCCAGATCCGCCAGTCGACCAGATTCTCCCAGATCCGCCAGTCGACCAGATTCTCCCAGATCCGCCAGTCGACCAGATTCTTCCAGATCTGCTAGTCGACCAGGATCTGCTGAAACCGCCAGCCAGCCAGGTTCTGGTAGTTTCTACTACCTGCCTGGGCTTCCTCTCAGTGCTGAGCTTCTTCTCAGTGCTGAGCTTCCTCTCAGTGCTGAGCTACCCATCTGTCCCGAGTTACCTCTGTCCCGAGCTGTCCCTCTGTCCCATGTTATCATTGTGGTGGGTAACCTATTTAGGGACGTTTAGGAGGGGGATTAAAACTGTCATGGAGTGGGGTCCACGTCCAGCGCCAGAGCCGCCACCGCGGACAGATGCCCACCCAGACCCTCCCCTATAGGTTCAGGTTTTGCGGCCGGAGTCCGCACCTTGGGGGGGGGGTACTGTCACGCCCTGACCATAGTTTACTTTGTATTTTCTATGTTTTGATTGGTCAGGGTGTGATCTGAGTGGGTATTCTATGTTTCATGTCTTGTTTGTCTATTTCTATGTTCAGCCTGATATGGTTCTCAGTCAGAGGCAGGTGTTCGTCATTGTCTCTGATTGGGAACCATATTTAGGTAGCCTGGGTTTCACTGTGTGTTTGTGGGTGATTGTTCCTGTCTATGTGTTTTTTCACCAGATAGGCTGTTTAGGTTTTCGTTACGTTTTGTTTTGTAGTATTGTATTGGAGATTCGTGTTTCGTATTATTAATAAACATGGATCGTAAACCACACGCTGCATTTTGGTCCGACTCTCCTTCGTATGAAGACGAAACTCGTTACAGTGGTGATCGATGGTATCAAAAGCAGTACAAGGTCTAGGAGCACGAGAACAGATGCAGAGCCTCCGTCTGACGCCATTAAAAGATAATTTACCACCTTCACAAGTGCAGTCTCAGTGCTATGATGGGGTCTAAAACAATAATTCCTTTCAATGGCGCCCTTTTCTTGAGAGCAAAACAGTTCACATCTCTTGTCCCCATTAGTTTGAAGTGGAGTGCCTGTCTGCTCCCTCTGACCAGCAGAAACACAAACAATTATCACAAGACCACTTCTGGTTACCGTTCTTTTAAGGCTGGGAGCTGCTGGTGAAGAAGTCATGTGCAGGAGAGCAGAGAGTTGTGAAACAAGCGCACACTTTATTTGGCAGGCAGTGTACAGCGCGAGAAATCACAACCTGATATATAGTTTTAAACAAACAAACCATCTACGTGAACAACATACACAGAACAAACCAGATATACGCGAAACACCACGTAACACAAAACAATTTCACACAAAGACATGGAGGGGAACAGAGGAATAAATACATGCAGTGTGATTAGGGAATGCAAACCAGGTGTGAAGCAAACAAGTCAAAACAAATGGAATGATGAAAATGAAGCGGCAATGTCTAGAAGACCGGTGATGTCGACCGCCGAACACCGCCCGAACAAGTCGTGACGCCGTCACCGATTCTACAGCACCCAACTCTGTTTTCACCCACCCTGAAACCACAAATGGATCACAGTGATAACTGTTTTGCTCTCAAGAAAAGGGCGCCAAAGGCAAGGGTCCACTTTTTCAAAAAAGGTCACTCCTACCGTCACAGACTCATCTTTATCCTGACCCTCGGTACAAGCCTCGGCTCCAAGAACTTCACCACTCCTACCACCTCCGATAATTCGCCCTCACTTCCATTTCTCCTCCTGTCTTCGATCCGGTGTACAGCTCACTCTGCTAACACTTTCTACCATTCTTCCCCTATTGTACTTCCCCTAACATGCATCTCGTTCTTGCCCTCTCAAGTGACGCCATTCCCCACGCTACCTGGGGAACCCTGATAGCAAAGTTAAATCGTCTCCTGGTTTAATATTTATTGATTAACTTCGGAGACCTGTAAAAAGAACCGTGCGTCTATGATCTCGTGAGAGTAGCCTGGCTCAAAATGTTCCTCTGCCCAGAGTACCTTAGGCCCGTTCTTTTCTGGGTCTCCCAACATCCCAACTCAACACATTCATCTCTTGCTAGTTGCGCATTTATAGGGGAATTATACAACCCAAAAATATATATTTTTAATGTAATTTGTTATTTTTTTTGTACTAAAAAATGATCTTCTGTTGTGATTTAAGAATTGGTATGGACTCAGAACATCCACAGACGAGGACGAGAATCGCTACACATTCGTTGTTTCTCTATAAGTAATTGTAATAGTGAGAGTACGTGTTTTTTTAAGAAATCCCAAACCAGGAAAAAACTCATAGAGAAAACAGAATTCAGGAAAATACCAAATAGCATTTTAGGGGGGCTCCCTTATAGTTGTTTATTAACCATCATTTTACCAAGTATATTGAGAGAAAACATGTTGTACAGCAAGGACCTAGGGAAGACTTGCAAGGATGAAGGAAAAGAGAAGAATGTGCCTATTTGAAAGTTAAAAGAATGCTTTCATGCTGGAATAGGTTAGAGACCCCTGATGTGGAAAATCCACCACAATTGTGTATGTCATAGTAGTCATATAAGTCAAGACATATTCAAATACACTACTGACATAAGGCAAAACATACAAAATCTTACCAGATACTCGTTAGATTTTTGTATAAAAAAATATTCTTATGCCATACAAGATTCTTATTTGTTTTTAATTACTCTTTTCCATTTGGGAATGTACCTATAATACTATTCTGAAGCTGACAACAAAAGCTATAAATCCATTCAAAACTGTAAATACATTCAAGTAAATTTTCCATACAACAAATAATGATAAACTGGAAAAATGTAGCTTGAATTCTGACTAGTATTTATAAACATTTAAAGGCGGTCTCCTCTGCTCTCTGTGACTGGAGGGGGAGTTGCTGGAGCAGGAGTTGGCGGAGCTGGAGTTAGAATGTCCTCAGTGACACATGCAGTAACGTCCCCTGGTGAAGGTGTCGTTTCATTGATGACTGGACCATTTGTGGACATTTCTATCACCGGTGGGATAGTTAACATGGCAGCAGTGGGTGGGTTCACTGTGGCTGGAGCAATTGGTCCAGGTGTCGTCCTCTCAGGGAAGATCTCCTCTGAACTTGATGCATCAGATTCTGAGGACTGGTTGGATTCTGAAGATTCTGAGGAAGACTCCGTTGATACTGAAGAATCAAAGGCCTTTGGTGATCCCGGGCCTCTTCCCTTGCTGTGTCTGAAGACATCCTCAGAAGAGTGACCCCGCGCGTACCATTTCAACCGTTCCAATGGATTTGATGCTTTATGGCCATTATGGTGTCCAGGCCTGCCAAACTGTGGAGTGAACAAAACACAAGACAACAGCAACTGAAAAATACTGTAACGATAGCCACTACCAGGGGAGCAACTTTGGTTTTAGAAGTGGGGGGGGGGACATAATTATTATTATTATTTTTTAATCCAGTCGGATAAACACTCCAAACAGCCTACCCGACAGGGGGGACAATTAGCAATTTCACCAGTGAAAGTTGCGCCTCTGGCCACAACTACTACTAATTATGTAAAAGGAAGGAAAATATCAAAATGTTCACCCACTTACCGGTTTTGTGAATGCTGTTGTGATAAACACAACAAGAAGTGCAGTCCTCAGTAGCTCCATCTTTTACAATTATTTTCTGATTTAAAAAAAATCACAAATCAAATATAGTTTACTCTGAGGTCCTGTATGAGCCTACTGTGGAGGAGAACATGAAATGGACAGACATCCAAAGCTGGAGTTAATATAGCCAGTGTCAATGAGTAAACCAAGGGTTGGGCAGCCATCTAATCCTTGGAATGTTGCAGGAGGATGACTTGGCCGGATATTTCCCACTACAGTAGAATAGGCTTTCTGACTGTGTGTAACACCCATCTGCCATTTCATCACTGAAAATGTTCCTCTCTGAACTCCAAAACTGAAATAACTCCAGTGTAAACAAAATAGTAAATCATCTAGGCAGCCCCTCCTTTGTTGAAGAGATCCATTGTGTTGAAACATCTGAAAATGAAAAAAGCTGCTACGATATCTGTCACTAGAAGGATTCATATATTTGCCAGAAGCAACACTGTGGTTTTATTTTACATAGTTTGAACTATTTGATTAGTCAGGTTCTAGCCTCACTAGCTCAAACTAGTGACGATAATCATTTAAACCACAAGCTTAGCCAACAATATATCATGGAAATTCCCTGAAACCAACTAATTTATGATTCAAAATGTGTAGACATGCCTTGCGGCAGGTAGCCTAGCGGGTAGTGCATTGGGCTGGTAACTGAAAGGTTGGTGGTTCAATTACCCGAGCCAATAAGGAAAAACCTCTGTTGATGTACCCTTGAGCAAGGCACTTAATCCTAATTTTCTCCAGGGGCATCATACTACTATGGCTGACCCTGTAAAACAACAGATCTCCCTGGATCCTGGTATGTGACAATATGTTACTCATTGACACTGGCTATATTAGCACCAGCTTTGGATGTCTGTTTATTTTATGTTCTCCTCCACAGTAGGCTCATACAGGACCTCTAAACGATATTTAGATTTTTTGACTTTTTTTTTTTTTATCAGAAAATAATTGTAAAAGATGGAGCTACTGAGGCCTGCACTTCTTGTTGTGTTTATCACAACAGCATTCACAAAACCTGTAAGGGTTTTCGTCTTCCTCCTCTGACGAAGAGGAGTAGTAGGAAGGATCGGAGGACCAATGTGCAGCGTGGTAAGTGTCTATTTTAATATAAAAAACTGAACACTACAAAAATACAAAATAACAACGTGAATGAACAAACGAAAATCGAAACAGTCCCCGTATGGTATAGACACAGGAAACAATCACCCACAACTCAAAAGTGAAACCAGGCTACCTAAGTATGGTTCTCAATCAGGGACAACGATTGACAGTTGCCTTTGATTGAGAACCATACCAGGCCAAACACAGAATTCCCAAAACATAGAAAAAGGAACATAGACAGCCCACCCAACTCACGCCCTGACCGTACTAAAACAAAGACATAACAAAATAACTAAGGTCAGAACGTGACAAAACCGGTAAGTGGGTGAACATTTTTATATTTTCCTTCCTTTTCCATAATTAGTAGTAGTTGTGGCCAGAGGCGCAACTTTCACTGGGAAATTGTTAATTGTCCCCCCTGTCGGGTAGGCTGTTTGGAGTGTTTATCCGACTGGATTAAAAAATATAAGAATAATTATGTCTATGCTGTTTGGTGGCTCCTCAGACCCTCTCACTACACACACAAAATCAAACACTCAAATGATGCTGATATACACTGAGTGTACAAAACATTAGGACCAACATCCTAATATTGAGTTGGACCCCCTTTTGCTCTCAGAACAGACTCAATTCGTTGGGTCATGGACCTCTACAAGGTTTCGAAAGCGTACCACATAGAAGCTGACCCATGTTGACGCCGATGCTTCCCACAGTTGTGTCAAGTTGGCTGTATGTCCTTCGGGTGGTGGACCATTCTTGATACACACAGGAAACTGTTGAGTGTCAAAAACCCAGCAGCATTGCAGTCAGACACACTCAAACTAGTGTGTCTGGCACCTACTAACATATCCGGTTCAAAGGCACATTCAGCCTCTGAATGGCACACATACACAAGCCATGTCTCAAGGCTTAAAAATCCTTATTTAACCCGTGTCTCCTCCCTTTCATCTAGACGGATTGAAGTGGATTTAACAGGTGACATCAATAAGGGATTCACCTGGTCAGTCTGTCGTGTAAAGAGCAGGTGTTCTTAATGTTTTGTATACTCAGTGTATTTTGATACCTTGCCTTAGAGATCTTACAACACAACAAAAACAGTTGAGTATCAACAGCTAGTGTTAACTAAACAGTGCCAATTAAAACAGATATCAACACTACAAAGTAGATACATTTCCTGGGACATTCCCCCTGACTGTGTTTCACTGAACCAATCATCATCATCATCATCATCCTTCTTAAGGAAAGTTTCTTCCCAGAACCAAGGTTGATGACAAATGGGGGAATTTTGGTGCCACTGAGTCAGAGAATAGGGATAATGTGTTTACATGTCTAATGAAAATTCCTTGTTAGAAACAACTCATTGTTAATTACTGTCGAAGTGTAAACCTACTGGACAAAAACTGGTTGAATCAACGTTGTTTCTGTGGAAAACTGATTGGATTTGAAAACGTAAAGGAATTTAGCTTCCCCCTCGCCCAATTTAACCTAAATCCATTTTTAGACATTTTTGGTTGATTTCACGTTAGTTGAAAACTCAACCCATTGTAAATCAAAACTAGACGTTGAACTGACATTCCTTGTCAGTACCCTGTCAACCATTTTCAATAATGTACTATATTGAGACTGATGACAATGACAAAAAGTCTATTAAATCCAGTCATAGCTGCTGTAATCTTCCCATAATCTCATGCAAGGAGCTGTCAAAAAGGTAGCTGTCAGCGTCAGTGGTGTATAGGTGAGGACGGAGTCAAGTGCAGGAAACAGAACTGAGTAAAAATAACGTACTTTACTCGGGAAAAATAAACAGTACAATAAATTCACATAGGGTTTGTTATCCCTAACACAAAACAGGAACAATCACACACAAAATATAATGAGAACCAGAGGGTTAAATAGGGAAATAATAATAATGTAAATAACGTACAATCAAGACATAACAAATGGGAAAAGAAATGTGGATCAGTGGCAGCTAGAAAACCGGTGACGAAGACCTCCGAACGCCGGCCGAACAAGGAGAGGCACCAACTTCGGCGGAAGTCGTGACAGTAGCAGTCTAAAATGGAGATAGAAATATCTAGGGAATCTATGAAATGAAGAATCATGGTTTGTTAAGCAATTTCCTTTTATAACGTCAGAAATATTGACTAACAAGTTCAATCTTGCCCAACCTGTTGCATCCAGGGTGGTTCCTCCATGTCCTTGGTTTCAACCACCGACAGAGGGTAGATGTGAGGACGCAGAGCCTGCAAGCAGATCGATGGCACAGTCCCGGGGCGATGAGGAGGGAGACAGGTGGCACAGGTTTTGGAAAATACTTCCCACAGGTCCTGGTATACCTCCAGGATGTTGGGCTAAAGGGCAACCACAGGACTCTCAACCAACGTGGAACCACAGGGGACGGGAAAGCATGTCCTCCGGCATTTGGGTCCCCAGTCCGTAATTTTCATCCTCGACCATGAGATGGTGGGGTTATGGCGTTGAAGCCAAGGGAGGCAGAGGATGATCTTGTGAGATGGTGATGAAGGCAGTGTTCTCCTGATGGATGGACTCCACAGTGATGGTGAGTGGTTTGGTGATGTGCGTGATGGTCCCGGAACCTAGTGACCGATTATCGAGGGCTTGAACTGGGAAAGGAGAGGAGAGCGGGGATGAGGTGATGTTAAGAGAGGAGGCAAGGGTCTGGTCAATGAAGTTCCCCGCGACACCGGAATACACTAACGCTGTAGAAACAATACATGAGGGACAGTCAACTAGTGTGATCGACACCAAAAAGGGTTTGGCGGAAAGTGATGAAGAGGGGATACTCACTCCTGCCATAGGAGGTGGAAGATCACTTGATCGTCCCTCTGCTCTCGTGGGATCCTGAGTTGGGACGTACCGGACACTGCTGGAGCTGGTACCCTCCTTCACCTCAATAGAGACAGAGCCCCAGCTGTCTTCGTCTGCGTCGCTCCGCCACGGAGAGGCGTGTGACCCCTACCTACATGGGATCAGGATCTGATCCAAAGTGTTCACTGGGGGAGGGGGGGAAGTGAGGAGAGCACCGACGCTACTGAAGTAGGTTATCGCGATGAGTGTGTCCACGGAGAGGTTGTCATCTCGACAGGACAGTGCCGGCTGGACCTCCTCGCACAGTCCTCTTCAGAATAGCGTATGAAGCTCTGGCTCATTCCATGCACTGGATGCTGCTACTGTCCGGAAGGTGAGCGTGTACTCGGCAGCCATCTAGTCTTCCTGCCAAAGTTGGAGTAGGCACTCACATCCCTCTCTGTCCTCCGGTGGAGGATCGAAGACAGCCATGAACCCCCTCATACAAATAAAGCTCCTCCTCTCTAGGAAGCCACAGCATTTAGATGGGGTGGCGTCATATTTATCCGGGGTCGTGGTGTTGACGAAGTAGGTATCCATTCTCGTCGACCGACTGGGAGATGTACTGATTTCCTGCTGCTTCCATTTGTAGAGGGAGTTTTCTATAACGTAGACGCTGGGAGTCGAGAAGCAGGTGCAGGTGGTAAGATTAATACAACAAAGAACATGGAACAATACAACATAGGAGTAGTGTCTTGACATGAACACAGAAACAATACTGACTAGGGAATGAACCTAAAGGAGTGCCAGATAAAGGGGAGGTAATGGAGTCCTGGTGTGCTCGTGATGAAGCACAGGTGCGAGTAATGATTGATGCCAGGTGCGCTTAATGATGCTGGGCACACCTGTATTTGGGGAGATTCTCCAATTATTTTCTGCAAATCCTTTATCAGGTTGGATGGGGAGCGCTGCTGCACAGCTATTTTCAGGTCTCTCCAGAGATGTTAGATCGGGTTCATGTCCAGGCCACTCAAGGACATTCAGGGTCGTTGTCGTGTTGGAAGGTGAACCTTCACCCCAATCTGAGGCCCTGAGCGCATCAAGGTTTCTGTACTTTGCTCCGTTCATCTTTGCTTCCATCTTGACTAGTCTCCCAGTCAGCTGAAAAACATTCACACAGCATGATGCTGCCACCACGCTTCACCGTAGGGATGGTGCCAGGTTTCCTCCAGACGTGACGCTTGACATTCAGGCCAAAGAGTTCAATCTTGGTTTCATCAGCCAAGAGAATCTTGTTTCTCATGGTCTGAGAGTCTTTAGGTGCCTTTTGGCAAACTCCAAGTGGGCTGTCATGTGCCTTTTACTGAGGAGTGGCTTCCATCTGGCCACTCTACCATAAAGGCCTTATTGGTGGAGTGCTGCAAAGATGGTTGTCCTTCTGAAAGTTTCTCCTATCTCCACAGAGGAACTCTAGAGCTCTGTCAGAGTGACCATCCGGATCTTGATCACCTCCCTGACCAAGACTCTTCTCCACCGATTACTCAGTTGGGCCAGCGGCCAGCTCTAGGAAGATTCTTGGTGGTTCCAAACTTCTTCCATTTAAGAATGTTGGAGGCCACTGTGTTCTTGGGGACCTTCAATTCTGCAGAGATGTTTTGGTGCCTTGACACAATCCTATCTCCGAGCTCTACAGAAAATTCCTTCAACCTCATGGTTTGGGCTTCTCTCTGACATGCACTGTCAACTGTGAGACCTTATAAAGACAGTTGTGTGCCTTTCCAAATCATGTTCAATCAATTGAATTTACAACAGGTGGACTCCAATCAAGTTGTAAAAAAATCTCAGGAATGATCAATGGAAACAGGATGCACCTGAGTGCCTGAATACTTTTGGAAATAAGGTATCCGTTTTTTATTTTTAATGCATTTGCAAAAAATGTTTAAAAAAAATCTGTTTTCTCTTCGTCATTATGGGGTATTGTGTGTAGAATACAAGGATCTTTATAGTAAGGCTGTAACATAACAAAATGTGGAAAATGTGAAGGAGTCTGAATACTTTCCGAAGGCATTGTCTATATAGTACATGTAGGTAGAAGTAAAGTGACTATGCATAGATAATAAACAGAGATGCAAAAAGTCCTGGTAGCCATTTGATTAGCTGTTCAGAAGTCTTATAGCTTATAGCAGAAGTCTTTTAGACCTAGACTTGGCACTCCAGTACCGCTTGCCGTGTGGTAGCAGAGAGAACAGTCTATGACTAGGGTGGCTGGAGTCTTTGGCAATTTCTATGGTCTTCCTCTGACACTGCCTGGTATAGAGGGGCCTGGATGCCAGGAAGCTTGGCCCCAGTGATGTACTGGGCCCTCTGTATACCCTCTGTATTGCCTTGCGGTCGGAGGCCGAGCAGTTTCCATACCAGTCGGTGATGCAACCATGCTCTTGATGGTGCAGTTGTAGAACTTTTTGTGGATGTAAGGACCCATTCCAAATCTTTTCAGTCTCCTGGGGGGGAACAGGCGTTGTCGTGTCCTCTTCACAACTGTCTTGGTGTGGTTGGACCATGATAGTTTATTGGTGATGTGGACGCCAAGGAACTCTCAACCTTCTCCACTACAGCCCCGTCGATGAGAATGGGGGTGTGCCCGGCCCTCCTTTTCCAGTAGTCCACAATCATCTCCTTCGTCTTGATCATGTTGAGGCAGGGGTTGTTGTCCTGGCACCACACTGTCAGGTTTCTGACCTCCTCTGGCTGTCTCATCGATCAGGCCTACCACTGTTGTGTCGTCGTAAAACTTAATGATGGTGCTGGAGTCGTGCCTGGCCGTGCAGTAATGGGTGAACAGGGAGTACAGGAGGGGACTGAGCATGCACCCCTGAGGGGCCCCCTTGTTGAGGGTTAGCGTGGCACCCTTACCACCTGGAGGTGTCCCGTCAGGAAGTCCAGGATCCAGTTGCAGAGGGAGGTGTTTAGTCCCAGGGTTCTTAGCTTAGTGATGAGCATTGAGGTCACTATGGTGTTGAACGCTGAGCTGTAGTCAATTAATAGCATTCCCACACCGGTGCACCTTTTGTCCAGGTGGGAAAGGGCAGTGTGGAGTGCAATAGAGATTGTGTCATCTGTGGGTCTAGTGTTTCTGGGATAATGGTGTTGATTTGAGCCATGACCAGCCTTTCAAAGCACATCATGGCTACAGATGTGAGTGCTACGGGTCAGTAGTCATTTAGGCATGCTATCTTAGTGTTCTTGGGCAGAGAGACTATGGTGGTCTGCTTGAAACATGTTGGCATTACAGACTCGGTCAGGGACAAGATGAATTGTCAGTGAAAACACTTGCCAGTTGGTCAGCGCATGCTCGGAGTACACTCCTTGGTAATCCGTCTGGCCCTGCGGCCTTGTGAATGTTGATCAATATCAGAAGCACACATTCTTTACAATCACAGACACTCACCCCAAAATTGACTCCCCTTGTTTTGTCATCCACCTATGTTGAGAGAAAGTAATCTAATATATCAGAACTGATGTTCAGGTGACGTACCATTTTGATAAAAGTGTTACATTATTTTAATCACGCACTTACTGGGGCAGCAAGACAGAAGCTCACAAGTAGAATAACCGTCATTATAAGGCTCCCTGTATGAAGAATAATCAGAATTTTATAGATCAGAATTACCTGACAGAATTACCTGACATGCCATTTACAATGAATAAAGTGAATCTACAAAATGTTCAAAGAGTATGAATCCAGTTAGATGACTGTGTATCCTATAATTCCAATTTGACATCTTAGTGGGCTTATATAAATGGTTATATAAATATTCTGACCTATCCAATCAGATCACTGCCCTGTTATTTGTTTAATTAGTTTCACCACAAAAACAAAGTCCCACCATAACTTAATTCAATATGAATCACTGCTGGACAGGAAATAACACACAGTATTGATGTATTTTCTGAGGTGAGCATATCATAGAAAGGGTGGAGCAATGCTGGGATGGTAAAGTCTAGACTTGATTCTGGTGGGTTCAATTGTAATTTGGGATTGTGGAAAAAATAAATGAGCTTGGTTTGAAGTCCAATTCACTTTCATAATGTTTAGGTAGTTGTCACGTTTACTCCCGCTCCCCCTATCTCCTGCGCTCGACGTCGTCAGTTGTCTCATCATTACACACACCTGCCATCATCGTTACGTACACCTGTGCCTCATGACACTCACCTGGACTCCATCACCTTCCTGATTACCTCCCCTATATCTGTCACTCCCCTTGGTTATTTCCTCAGGGGTTATTGACTCAGGTTCATGTATGCAACCCACCTTTGTTTGTGTGTCTTGTTTTGGGCGAGATATTATTACATTTGCACTCCCTATACTTGCTTCCTGACTCCCAGTGTACATGTTATAGTAGTGGCTTTAGGTGTTTCATTATAAATGTTGACATTTGGATTGGTTCATGTGGATCATGTTGGTGGATTTCATAGTGATTTCTATTTTTCATTATAAACTGGTTGGTTTGAGCCCAGAATGCTGATTGGCTGACAGCTGTGGTATATCAGACCGTACACCACGGGTGTGACAAAGCATGTATTTTTACTGCTCTAATTAATTATTGGTAACCAGTTTATAATAGCAATAAGGTAGCTCAGGGGTTTGATATATGGCCAGCTAATTGCTGTATCCAGTCACTCCGTGTTGCATCGTGCATAAGAACAGCCCTTAGCTGTGGTATATTGGCCATATACCCCATCCCCTCTGGCATTATTGATTTTATATTGTACAAGTATACTATTCTGCTTTTATCATACCCCTCAAAGCCCTCATAATCCTTGACCAAGCGCTTTATGCTAAAAGGATATAGCTAATCCCATAGAGTAGACACCATTAGATTCCCAGTAGAGCAGTGTTTCCCAATCAGGGGTACTAGGACACAGGGGCTCCTTGAGAAGACTCATGAGACCACAGGGGTACTCTGGGCAGAGCAATATGTACTTGGTGGTACAGTAACCAAAAAAGGTTGGGAACCACTGATATAGAGGAATAACTGTAGCCCACATTAACTCCATACTGAGATGAAATACTTTAGCATTGACATGATTACAAACACTAACCTCAAATCAGTAAGCTGTGAGGAGAAGATATTACACTTGGTGCACACTTTATTTGTATTTTGTTTATTACATCAATCGGTGTAATCCATGATGACAGTATAGGGTTTCATCACACCGTTGTGCTGTGGTTAGTTAATCATTAAGCAAGTAATTAAGCAGCTAACTTATCCAGAAGAGGTAAGATACCCTATCTTCTCTATAAATTACATTTCATATACTGTATACTTTTCACAAAATCCCAAAGGTGTATCGTAATCAACATATAATGGTGAGTAAGTCAGTATGTCATTGTCCTTCTCACAGAACAAACTTTTCAGTGTATGTCTTACTGCTCTGGCAAGTCTAATGGATTCTGAATAATAGCTAAGCACTTGAGTATTGCTATCTGTCTGACACCAGGGGACACAAGTGTATAAAATACATTTTCTGTTTATAATACTATAATATAGGTGGATCAACAAGAACCTGAAAAGAGTGTAAATGTTGAGGTAAGAGAACATTGCCATGTCTTCTTCACACTTTAAAGCATGTCTGTACTTACACGGCCATAGTGACGTTGTATTATCTTTTAGGGGGAGGTGGTGTTGGGAAAAGTCTCGCTCATGATTTATTTCTCATATCATTGATGATGTCTTCTCTCTCAGAGTCCAAGCCTTATTGGAGCTCCATTGGCCCAACCCACTGGCACTACAGCTACCACCCGGACCATCACCAAACAACCCCTACAACCCTTACTACACATACCCCAACTACTACAACCCTTAGAATGTGTTCAACATGTATAACTACGGCTTGAACCCTACTATAAACAACCCTCTCAGTGCCTACACTCTGCCCCCATTGTGACCAGTCTGCCCAAGCTAACCCGCTGAGGGGAGAGGAATAGGCCTACTCATCATCATGTGGAGGTCTCATGAGCTGTGCAGTAATTTGAGCCATTTCTCAATACAATAAAGACTTCAATCAACATCAGACATATAGTTTTTTTCGTTGTAGGGGCAAGGTGGATTTCAATTGTTTTTTAAATAGTCAAAAACTGACAGTAGAAAGCAATTTCTTGCATGAGTCAGGTTAACGTCATTGTACTGAAGCCTACATCACTAGTGGCTAGCGACATCTAGTGTCCGATGAGTATATTGACTAAAACAACTGTTCTGAGAGATGAATTGTCTGTTGAACCAGAAGTGAAGAAAATCAGCGAAGGGACGGTGACACAGCAGGTTAGGTATGTAGGTGCGGTATGTCCAATAGCATGTCCCCCCCTATGCATAAAAACGAGTTTACACATGCAAAATGTCCAAACAGCCTTAACAGCGTGCACGAAGGTACATTTTCAAGACACTTGACCAATAATATGTTGGTATTGAAAGAAAACCAGTGTGTGTGTGTGCGGCCTACAAGCAGACAGCTGTGTCCTGTGTCCCATAAGTGTATGTCCCATAGGTGTGTCCCATAAGTGTTTGTCCCATAGCTGTGTGCCGGCATAACAATACTACTACACTACCCACAACACCATGCGTTAGACAGACACAGCCATGTTGTAGGAAATCCGTTTGTGGTGGATTACAGTAATCCGACAGCAGAGTTTGGACGATACATTTGATCACGACCAAAACCCAAACCGAGAGGCCTGGACCAAATGAGGTACAGCCAAGAACAAACAGATGAAATTAAGACATGAACTGATGCGCGGTGTGTAAACCTGAGCAAAGTGACAGTGAGATTGGCTGGAAATCGTTTCCTGGACTGGAGCGGTCGATTCATCTGACAGAAATTGACAGCAGCTGGCTAGCTAACGTTACCTCCGCAGCGCAGGGCAGAGACAAGGCAGGAAAAAAGCTTTCATTTAGTGGTTAAAGTGATCTTCCCCTTTCCCTCCCCCTCACATCTATAGCTAGCTAACTAATTTACGCTCCTGCCTAGTTGATCTGCACTGCCCTAGTCTACAAGCCCGCTGCCGTAGAGGAAGGCTGCGGATCCAGAGGTGCTGTTCCAGCTAGCTAGCTAGCAGCACGGCTAGCTCATTTTACCAGCTAGCCTGCTAGCTACACCGAGGAATTCACACCATTAGCTAGCTGTTTCCTGCTGGGGAAGACACGCCGAGATGTCGGTGACGAAAGACCAAACGCCAACCAAACTGTCCACCACCGAGCGGCCCATTAAAGGTATACAGTCGTATCTCTATTAATTCAGCAAGTGGTTGCAGAGAATTTAACGTTAGCTAGCTAGTTACACGATTATTACAGCTAGTTAGTTAACTAGCAATCAAGCTAACTAGCTAGTTAGGTCATTGTTGTTCACCGTTTGGCGCAAGTGGGATAATATGGCATCTGTTTATTTCCTAGCATCCCTTGCTAGCTTGTTAGCCTGCAGTACTAGTAGGAGGACATGACATGTCAAGTAGCTAGCTAGTAAATATTTGACACCGTCAATCTTGGACTAACAAACTAGGTAGTCAACTGTTTTTGAGCCTCCTAGTCGTAGCTTGATTCTATTTTTGTTGAATCTGACTGAACTGAAATAAATGTGTGTGTGTCTGTTTGATGTATGTCTGGTTCAGAAGACCTGTGTGTGTGTGTGTGTGTGTGTGTGTGAGAGAGAGAAAAAGAGAGGGTGTGTGTGTGAGGGTCTACACACACACACACACACACACACACACACGGTTCCTGCGGCATATGCTGAATGACTGTCAGTGGATTGAGTGCCATAGAGCGGGTCTTTTTGATTTACAGCCTGGGTGGCCTATTAGGAGGGGGTGGATTTGCTTTGCTACCAAATTGCAACATTTGCTTTTGAAGAATCTGCTTCTATTTGTAATGGACTTGAATGGTACAGCATGCAGATGGCAGGCCTAACAGTGCATAGCTACTGCTCTGTCTCAACTGTGTAGCCTGATCTAACCCTGATCTATATTATGAAAATAACAACAGGACTCATGGACTTTGGGTTTGGCCACAGGGATTGACGAGGAGTAAGTAGTGACCTCTGGCTTTATGACAATGTACTTTGTTGTGGCCCCAAAAAGAGAGAGTGTGAGTGAGTGAAGAGGCTCAGTGGGTAAGTGGTGCTTAGGAGCATGAAGATGATGTCATTATACCTGCATCTCTCTGACGCTGCCAGGCTAACCATCATCCTACAGAAAGCACTAGGCTATATACGATCACATTGCTTGCCCTCACACACTCATACATAGGTCTATAGCATGACTGACATGACCACTGACCTCCCTGGCTGTGACTGACCCAGATGCTCCCCCCTCCCTCCACCACTCAGACTGTTCTACCTCCATTCTTGCTTCTTGCTCCCTTATCTTTTAAATTTGTTGTATTTCATCTTATTAATTGAAATGTTTTTCTTGTATGTGTTAGTGTACTCTAATTCAGCTTGTAGCTGGCATAGTACACATTCAATTACATTTCAAAAATATTCTTTAAATTATATACACACACAATGTAACTTGTGTAAATCCAAATCTGCTTAATCTGATGTTACCTGTAGTTTTAAATGTATTTTTTATAGCATTTAAAATCAAATAGAAAGTTGGCAGAACACATCTCTCATGCTAATATTTTGATTAGTGGCGGACCGTTTTTTAGTCAAAAAAAATGCGGCCTATGCCTTTAAATGTTTCTAGTGCGACGCGAGCATGCTTTTTAAAAGAATTGCCTGCGATCAATAATCTGTTTTTGGTCAGAGGTGTGTGTGTGTGTGTGTGTGTGTGGGCGCCTGTGTGAGTGGGTTGTCAATGCTCTGTGAGGGTTGACGTTTTGACCTTTTGGCTTATTTACCGATGGTAACCTGATCAGGCCAGCCAGCTGCATCACTCTGCCTGTGTAACGACTATGTCACACATGCATGTATGGATATGGGCCCTGATGCAGGTCCCAGGGAAGAACTCTATGGATATGGGCCCGGGACTAGAATGTGTTTAGTGTGGAGTCACTCTGGATAAGATGAACCAGTATTCAGTGTATGGGTTAGATATGATGAACTAGTTTAGTGTGACATGATTGGCTCAGTCTGTCTGTGTGACCTGCTTCTGTTTTGAAGTTTTACACTAACTAGATCACTCGGCCGAGAAAGCCAATCGAGATATAGCTATTTTCATAGCGGAAATTATGGATGCAATACCTGGCGCCACGCCGACGATAACATAAAAGACCGGGTTCTAATGAATGAATGGTAGATTAATAATGTGGCTAGGACTTAACATTTAATATAGCCTGGAGACAGACAGAAGAGAGAGAGACACAGATAGAGATGGTTATTTGCCAGTCAAACCTGCTCTTCCTGATAGAAGTAACTAGTCCTAATGCAAATGTGACGCTCTATTCTTACCCACTCACTCAGCCATGCAGTACACCCATAAACACTCTCTGTCTTTCTCTAGAGCCAACACCTCTTTGTGAAAGGATGGGCACCCTGAGGTCTCCAGAGGGTGTGTCTTGGGGTTCAATTGACCAATAGATACATTAGGGGGTGGGTCCTGGGGTTCAAGTGATCAATAGATACATTAGGGGCTGGGTCCTGGGTTTCAATTGACCAATAGATGCTAGAGGGTGTTTAATGCACCAATTATTTACAGCGGTTAGTGTTGGTAGTAGAGGTCGACCGATTATGATTTTTCAATGCCGATAATGATTATTGAAGGACCAAAAAACGCCGATACCGATTACTCGAGCCAGACAGCCCAAGCGGTTGCATATACCCTGACTCTGCTTGCACTGAACGCAAGAGAAGTGACACAATTTCCCTAGTTAATATTGCCTGCTAACATGAATTTATTTTAACTAAATATACAGATTTTAAAATATATACTTCTGTCTATTGATTTTAAGAAAGGCATTGATGTTTATGGTTAGGTACATTTGTGCAAAAATTGTGCTTTTATCGGCAATGTGCCTTTGTTAAATCATAACCTGTTTGGCGAAGTTGAAGTAGGCTGTGATTCAATGATAAATTAACAGGCATCGCATTGATTACAGTTAAAGTCAGAAGTTTACATACACTTAGGTTGGGGTCATTAAAACTTGTTTTTCAACCACTCCACAAATGTATTTTTAACAAACTATAGTTTTGGCAAGGCGGTTAGGACATCTAATTTTTCCAACAATTGTTTAAAGACAGTTTATTTCACTTATAATTCACGGTATCACAATTCCAGTGGGTCAGAAGTTTACATAGACTTAGTTGACTGTGCCTTTAAACAGCTTGGAAAATTCCAGAAAATGTCATGGCTTTAGAAGCTTCTGATAGGCTAATTGACATAATTTGAGTCAATTGGACATGTACCTGTGGATGTATTTCAAGGCCTACCTTCAAATTCAGTGCCTCTTTGCTTGACATCATGGGAAAATCAAAAGAAATCAGTCAAGACATAAACCAAATTGTAGGCCTCCACAAGTCTGGTTCATCCTTGGGAGCAATTTCCAAACGCCTGAAGGTACCACGTTCATCTGTACAAACAATAGTACGCAAGTATAAACACCATGGAACCACGCAGCCGTCATACCACTCAGGATGAAGACGTGTTCTGTCTCCTAGAGATTAATGTACTTTGGTGCGAAAAGTGCAAATCAATCCCAGAACAACAGCAAACGACCTTGCGAAGATGCTGGAGAAAACAGGTACACAAGTATCTATATCCACAGTAAAATGAGTCCTATATCGACATAACCTGAAAGTCCGCTCAGCGAGGAAGAAGCCACTGCTCCAAAACCACGATAAAAAAGCCAGACTACAGTTTGCATCTGCACATGGGGACAAAGATCATACTTTTTTGAGAAATGTCCTCTGGTCTGATGAAACAAAAATAGAACTGTGGGGCCATAATGACCATTGATATGTTTGGAGAAAAAAGGGGGGGGCTTGCAAGCCGAAGAATACCATCCCAACCGTGAAGCACAGGGGTGGCAGCATCATGTTGTGGGGGTGCTTTGCTGCAGGAGGGACTGGTGCACTTCACAAAATAGATGGCATCATGAGACAGGAAAATTCTGTAGATATTTTGAAGCAACATCTCAAGACATCAGTCAGAAAGTTAAAGCTCAGTCGCAAATGGGTCTTCCAAATGGACAATGACCCCAAACATACTTCCAAAGTTGTGGCAAAATTGCTTAAGGACAACACAGTCAAGGTATTGGAGTGGCCATCACAAAGCCTCGACCTCATCCTATAGAAAATTTGTGGGCAGAACTGAAAAAGCGTGTGCAAGCAAGGAGGCCTACAAACCTGACTCAGTTACACCAGCTCTGTCAGGAGGAATGGGCCAAAATTCACCCAACTTATTGTGGGAAGCTTGTGGAAGGCTACCCAAAACGTTTGACCCAAGTTAAACAATTTAAAGGCAATGCTACTGAATACTAATTGAGTGTATGTAAACTACTGACCCACTGGGAATGTGATGAAATCTGAAATAAATCATTCTCTCTACTATTATTCTGACATTTCACATTCTTAAAATAAAGCAGTAATCCTAACTGACCTAAGACCGGGAATTTTTACAATGATTAAATGTCAGGATTTGTGAAAAACTGAGTTTAAATATATTTGGCTAAGGTGTATGTAAACTGCCAACTTCAACTGTATATGCAATGCAGGACAAGCTAGTTAACTATACATGGTTGATGATATTAATAGGTTAACTAGTGAATATGTGAAGATTGATTGTTTTTTGTAAGAAGTTTAATGCTAGCAACTTACCTTGGCTCCTTGCAGCCACAAGGTCCCTTTGACTCTGCACTCGCGTTACAGGTGGTCTGCCACGCAGTTTCCTTGTGGATTGCAATGTAATCGGCCATAATCGGCATCCAAAAAGTCTGATTTACCAATTTGTTATGAAAACTTAAAATCGGCCCTAATTAATCGGCCATGCCGATTAACCTCTAGTTAGTAGTGTGTATTCCGTTAATCCAGGCTGCATCACATCCGGCCGTGATTGGGACTCCCATAGGGCAGCGCACAATTAGCCCAGCATTGGCCGGGGTAGGCCGTCATTGTAAATAATAATTTGTTCTTAACTGACTTGCCTAGTTAAATAAAATAAAAAAATGACAAATGTTGTTTTTATTGTGTTGTAGCGGTGCCCTACCCCCCTGGTTCCAGGCTGACTGTAAAGGACCTGTATGTAGATGGGAAGCCCAGTGTTGAGGTACTGAAGAGCCACCTGGTTAAGGAGGGCCGCCTTGAGGAGGAAGCAGCTCTACGCATCATCAGTGATGGAGCCAACATCCTGCGACAAGAGAAATGCATGCTGGAGGTGGAAGCACCTATTACAGGTAACCTCTGACCTCTAATTAACCCCTAACATATTCCGACAGACGGACCTCTAACGTGTGTGTGTGTTGCAGTGTGTGGGGATGTCCATGGCCAGTTCTTTGACCTGATGAAGCTGTTTGAGGTGGGCGGCTCGCCCAACAGCACCCGCTATCTGTTCCTGGGGGACTATGTCGATCGAGGGTACTTCAGCATCGAGGTCAGTGTGTGTTTCAGCATCTGCTGTTTCATCTGACATTTGGAGTCATGGCCTGTTACACAGCCTTGAGTCGCAGGGCTTAGGAGCACATCTTTAAATAGACAGGAAGCACACTACCCAGTACCACCACCCTCCCCCACACAGACAAACAGAAACGCACACTACCCTCCCTAACCCAACACACACTGGGTTGGGTTTAAAAATATTGTGGGAAGGCTGTGAATAGCATGTATTCTAATGAATTAAAGAGATTCTCCGGTACTTTTGTAGTTGTGAAAGTAGCGCTGTAGAGCCAGTAGTTGTGAAAGTAGCGCTGTAGAGCCAGTAGTTGTGAAAGTAGCGCTGTAGAGCCAGTAGTTGTGAAAGTAGCGCTTTAGAGACAAGTGGTCCCTGAAATTTCCGTACTACGTCACATAGTGTATGTGAAGATATTATTATTATTATTTATTATTTACCTTTTATTTAACTAGGCAAGTCAGTTAAGAACAAATTCTTATTTTCAATGACGGCCTAGGAACAGTTGGTTAACTGCCTGTTCAGGGGCAGAATGACAGATTTGTACCTTGCAGCTCGGGGGTTTGAACTTGCAACCTTCCGGTTACTAGTCCAACGCTCTAACCACTAGGCTACCCTATATGTGCCCCACGTCATTGCTCTCTTTCTTTCTGCTGTGTGTACGTCTTGCTAGCCCTTAATCAAATGGCAAGGAACTGAATCTCATTGTCTTGAACTTGATTTGCTAGGTGGCTGCCGCATGGGAGGAAATGTGAGAGAAGTTGGCCTTTATCCTAGCTGTGGTGATCATAGCTAACGCTAGCATCATGATAGGAATCGTAGCTAACGCTAGCATCATGATAGGAATCGTAGCTATTGCTAGCATCATGATAGGAATTGTAGCTAACGCTAGCATCATGATAGGAATCGTAGCCAACGCTAGCGTCATGATAGGAATCGTAGCCAACGCTAGCGTCATGATAGGAATTGTAGCCAACGCTAGCTTCATGATAGGAATCGTTGCCAACGTTCGCGCCATGATAGGAATCGTAGCCAACGTTCGCGTCATGGTAGGAATCGTAGCCAACGTTAGCGTCATGGTAGGAATCGTAGCCAACGTTAGCGTCATGGTAGGAATTGTAGCCAACGTTAGCGTCATGGTAGGAATCGTAGCCAACGTTAGCGTCATGGTAGGAATCGTAGCCAACGTTAGCGTCTTGGTAGGAATCGTAGCTAGCTATCGTTAGCGTCTTAGCTATGATTCTTATTATGATACTAACGTTAGCATCATGAGAGGGATCTCACACACACTCTTTCTATCTTCAGTGCGTGTTGTTCCTGTGGACTCTGAAGATCAACCACCCCACCACTCTGTTCCTACTCAGAGGAAACCATGAGTGCCGACATCTCACAGAGTACTTCACCTTTAAACAAGAGTGTGAGTGGTCCTTGTGTATTTAGTGTGAGTGGCCCTTGTGTATTTAGTGTGTGCGCCTGTGGGTGTGCCTGTGTGTGGGTGGGTGCATGGGTGTAATAGTAATAATGTCCTCTTTGTTGTGTTCTAGGTAAGATAAAGTACTCTGAGCGTGTGTATGATGCGTGTATGGAGGCGTTTGACTGCCTTCCCTTGGCTGCGCTCCTCAACCAGCAGTTCCTATGTGTCCACGGAGGCCTGAGCCCTGAAATCACCTGCCTGGATGACATACGCAAGGTATGACCCCTGACCTCTATCCCCTGACCTGCTCTGGGTTAACTTAATCATTTGAATTGGTTTAGCTGGCTATGTTATGTGTTTTGACTGGTCTAATGAGTTATTTAACTGTGTTTTTGATTGGGAAACCCTGTAGATCAACTTTGTTTAACTCTTGTGTTGACCAGCTGGATCGGTTTAAGGAGCCCCCTGCATTCGGACCCATGTGTGACCTGCTGTGGTCAGACCCTGGAGAAGACTACGGCTCTGAGAAGACCCAGGAACACTTTGCTCATAACTCTGTTAGAGGCTGCTCCTACTTCTACAGTTACCCAGCAGTATGTGACTTTCTGATGAACAATAATCTGCTGTCAGTAATAAGAGCACATGAAGCCCAAGACGCTGGGTGAGTATTATCCATGATATGACGCATGAATAATAATAATGTTAGTAGTAGTATAATACTGTTTTGTGATATTAACAGTGTATTTCCTGTTTAATGTGTATTTTAGGTATAGAATGTACAGGAAAAGCCAGACGACAGGTTTTCCTTCTCTGATCACGATCTTCTCTGCTCCGAATTACCTGGACGTGTACAACAACAAAGGTAAAGAAATGACCAAGGCCACACTCCATTTCAAACCATGACAACAGGGAAGAAACCATGACGACAGGATAGAAACCATGGCAACACAGGGTAGATAGATAGATTATGTATATATGTGTGTGTGTGTCCTTGTAGCGGCGGTGCTGAAGTATGAGAACAATGTGATGAACATCAGGCAGTTCAACTGCTCCCCCCACCCCTACTGGCTGCCCAACTTTATGGATGTCTTCACCTGGTCTCTGCCCTTTGTAGGCGAGAAAGGTGAGTGTGTGTGATAACTTTGGGCTCCATGTTACCTTTGCAAAACTGACCTGTGAGATAACGTTGTGTGTTCGTGTGGTAACCCTGTGTGTGTGTGTTCCTACAGTGACAGAGATGCTGGTTAACGTGCTCAACATCTGCTCTGACGACGAGCTCATGTCTGAAGGAGACGACACCTGCGAGGGTAAAAAAAAAACACGCCCTGTTAAGAACTCTTTTTATTTTTTAAAATATTTTTTTATATATATTGACTTTCAATGTAAGCAAATTATGAGAAGAGGCTGAAATAGCAGCATTTTGTTTCTTCAAGGAGGAACTGAAACTTAAGGAAGTGAAGTTGTTTTTGACTGAAGTGCGTTATTGCTCATCACAGAGCAACGGTAGATGTGAAGGTAAATAGACAGACCTAAATGGTTGTTAGAACAAAGATCTGTATATAATGACTAGGGATGGGGGTTTGAAATAATTTCACTATTGGAATAGTATCATGCATTTTTTTTGCCGGATATTCGAAATACATGTGACTCTTCTAACCTGAGCACTGCTGCGTGAGGGATAAAGGCTGCCGCGCTATTGTTGCAGCTGCAGATGGGCCGGTTTGTAATTTATGAGATGGGAACGAGCAGACGGGGGAAGAGAGAGCAACTCTACTACAGCCTAGACTATCTCACTTGTAGCAGCCACAATGTTATTTATGATCCCATATAACAGTGCCTGTCTTGACTGGAGTAGCCTAGCTAGAGAAGCTAGCTCCGCTAGTCAGCTAGTTGAGGCCACATGCTGCACTTTCTCCCAAACCCCCATTCAGATAAAACAACCGCCTACCTGTTGGTTGCCCTACTCCTTCTCATTTCTGTAACTTTTAATTCTGTAATTTCATCCATTTTGCATTGCTTTAGTAAACTCTCACTCCACTTGCTACACGCTGAGCCTCTTTGCCCCCTTGATTGGCCAACAAAAACAGCAAGTTACACACATGAAGGCTACCGGTCATCTGTCAGCATTTGTATGGGGCGCACCGTGCACATTGTAAAAACTAAATTGAAAAGTTGGTTGTTTTATGAAATGACTCATTTGAAAATCATGGTATATTCTTGTATGCAACTATGTCACATGAATATTACATTTTTTTAAATTAGAAAAAGCCTTTTCAGTTATAAAATAGGCCTATCATTGTTTTCTCGCTAAAATGTATACTCTCACAAGTATTCGAATACTAGCATCCGTTCAAATATTCAAAGAACCGTACACATCCCTAAAATTGACGCGATGCTCATCTGCCGCCCTTGAGTCCTTGTCTCAAAGGCAGGAAGGCAGGCGACAAGCTTAGGTGCAAGATAAGCCCATACAAACGCATTGGGGTATTTATGGACAGATTTTGGCAAAAGTGAAACCTCTTGCGTCGCCTCTTCCTCTGGTTAAAAGCATCAATTATAAGTTTGAGACTGAAGGTCTGCTTTTAAAGAGCAACTGCCCCTAAAAACCAACTTCTCGTTTAGAAAATAGCCTATGTGGCGTTAATATTAGTCAGAATATGAGTCAGAAATATTTATTCTACTCTCAAAATGTACTATTAAGTGTAAATAAGAAAATTTTGGTCTTAAAGTCTGTCTCATCCAAAACAGAGTGTTGTGTGATTTGTGGACGAGACAGTATCACAACGTGAATGAAAGTGGGGTTTGTTTAAAATCAAACCATATGCCCCCAGCTGGCTGCACACAAGTAATTATCAATCCGGAGTGCAGCTGCACGCCACCGTATCGTAATGCCTGTGGTAAATTTAGCCTAGGGACCATCGGTAAATTATGATTTATAAACCTCAAACCACTATATATTTTTTTGAAAATCATGTACACATTTTGAAAACATTTAATGATAACTAAAAGGTGTGCCAGCATGAAAATATGGACTCATTTACATTGTGTAATCTTTTGACAAACACAAACTAGCCCCGGAGATATAGTGCCTTCAGAAAGTATTCATACCCCTTGACTTATTTCACATTTTGTTGTTTGATAGTCTGAATTCAATTTTTTTTTTCATAAAAAAATTTAAAAATCTCACCCATTTTACACAATCGTCATATACAGTTGAAGTCGGAAATTTACGTACACTTAGGTTGGAGTCATTGAAACTCATTTTTCAACCACTCCACAAATTTCTTGTTAACAAACTATAGTTTTGGCAATTCGGTTAGGACATTTACTTTGTGCATGACACAAGTAATTATTTAGATTATTTCACTTATAATTCATTGTATCACAATTCGAGTGGGTCAGAAGTATACAATACACTAAGTTGACTGTGCCTTTAAACAGCTTGGAAAATTCCATAAAATTATGTCATGGCTTTAGAAGCTTCTGATAGGCTAATTGACATCATTTGAGTCAATTGGAGGTGTACCTGTGGATGTATTTCAAGGCATACCTTCAAACTCAGTGCCTCTTAGCTTGACATCATGGGAAAATCAAAAGAAATCATCCAAGACCTCAGAAACAAAATTGTAGACCTCCACGAGTCTGGTTCATCCTTGGGAGCAATTTCCAAACGCCTGAAGGTACCACGTTCATCTGTACAAACAATAGTATGCAAGTATAAACACCATGGGACCACGCAGCCGTCATACCGCTCAGGAAGGAGACGCCCATACTGTGCAAATCAATCCCAGAACAACAGCAAAGGACCTTGTGACGATGCTGGAGGAAACCGGTACAAAAGTATCTACGTATATCCACAGTAAAACGAGTCCTATATCGACACAACCTGAATGGCCGCTCAGCAAGGAAGAAGCCACTTCTCCAAAACCACCATAAAAAAAGCCAGACTACGGTTTGTAACTGCACATGGGGACAAAGATCGTACCTTTTGGAGAAATGTCCTCTGGTCTGATGAAACAAAAATATAACTTTTTGGCCATAATGACCATTGTTATGTTTGGAGGAAAAAGGTGGAGGCTTGCAAGCCGAAGAATACCATCCCAACCGTGAAGCACGGGGGTGGCAGCATCATGTTGTGGGGGTGCTTTGCTGCAGGAGGGACTGGTGCACTTCACAAAATAGATAGCGTCATGAGGGAGGACAATTATGTGGTTATATTGAAGCAACATCTCAAGACATCAGTCAGGAAGTTAAAGCTTGGTCGCAAATGGGTCTTCCAAATGGACAATGACCCCAAGCATACTTCCAAAGTTGTGGCAAAATTGCTTAAGGACAACACAGTCAAGGTATTGGAGTGGCCATCACAAAGCCCTGACCTCAACCCTACAGAAGTTTTGGGCAGAACTGAAAAAGCGTGTGCAAGCAAGGAGGCCTACAAACCTGACTCAGTTACACCAGCTCTGTCAGTAGGAATGGGCCAAAATTCACCCAACTTATTGAGGGAAGCTTGTGGAATGCTACCCAAAACGTTAAACAATTTAAAGGCAATGCTACCAAATACTAATTGAGTGTATGTAAACTTCTGACCTACTGGGAATGTTATGAAAGATTTCAAACCTGAAATAAATCATTCTCTCTACTATTATTCTGACATTTCACATTCTTAAAATAAAGTGGTGATCCTAACTGACCTAAGACATGGAATTTTTACTAGGATTAAATGTCAGGAATTGTGAAAAACTGAGTTGAAATGTATTTGGCTGAGGTGTATGTAAACTTCCGACTTCAACTGTTTTTCCAAGTAGATATAAGTCAAAACTGTAACTCGGCCACTCAGGAACATTCACTTTCTTCTTGGTAAGCAACTCCAGTGTAGATTTGGGCTTGTGTTTTAGGTTGTTGTCCTGCTAAAGGTTCATTTATCTCCCAGTGTCTGGTGGAAAGCAGACTGAAACAGGGTTTCAGTATTTGTATATATTATGGATTTGCATTAGCCAAGGCAGCAGCTACTAGTCCTGGGGTACAGCAATATTAAGGCAGTCATATACAATGTTAAAAACATTACAATACGTTACGCAACATATTTCACAACACATTAAGTGTGTTCCCTCAGGCCACTCCTCTACTACCTCATATCTACAACACGAAATCCACGTGTGCGTGTGTCTTCACAGTCCCTGCTGTTCCGTATAAGGTGTATTTTTATGTTTTTTTTTTTTTTTTTAATCAAATTTCATGAGTTATTTGATGTGGAATAGAGTTCCATTTAGTCATGGCTCTATGTAGTACTGTGCGCCTCTGGTAGCATGTCTTGTGGTGTATGCATGGGTGGCCGTGCTAGTAGTTTAAATAGACAGCTTGGTGAATTCAACATGTCAATACCTCTCTCAAATACAAGTAATGATGAAGTCAATCTCTCCTCTACTTTGAGCCAAGAGAGATTGACGTGCATATCATTAATGTTAGCTCTCTGTGTACATTTAAGGGTCAGCCCTGCTCCCCTTGGCCAGTTGTAATTTTCCTAAATCCCTCTTTGTGGCACCTGACCACACAACTGGACATTAATCCAGGTGCGACAAAACTAGGGCCTGTAAGACCTGCCTTGTAGATAGCGTTGTTAGGAAGGCAGAGCAGTGCTTTATTGTGGGAAGACCTCTCCCCATCTTAACTACTGTTGCATCAATGTGTTTTGATCATGAGTTTACATTCCAGGGTTATTCCAAGCAGTTTAGTCTCCTCAGCTTGCTCAATTTCCACATTATTCATTGCAAGTGAATGATTTGTCCCAAATGATTTGTCCCAAATACAATGCTTCTTGTTTTGAAATATTTAGGACTTATTTTTTACCACCCATTCTGAAACTGACTGCATCTCTAAGTGTTGCAGGGGTTTCACTTGCTGTGGTAGCTGATGTGTCTAGTGTTGAGTCATTAGGATACATAGACACACATGCTTTACTCAGAGCCAGTGGCAGGTCATTAGTAAAGATTGAAAAAAGTAAGAGGCCTAGACAGCTGCCCAGGGGAATGCCTGACTCTACCTGGATTATGTTGGAGAGGCTTCCATTAAAGAACACCCTCTGTGGTCTGTTAGACAATTCACAATATAGCAGGGGATGTAAAGCCAAAAAACACAAGTTTTTCCAGCAGCAGATTATGATCGATAATGTCAAAAGTTGCACTAAAGTCTAACAAAACAGCTCCCACAGTCTTTTTATTATCAATTTCTCTCAGCCAATCATCAGTCACTTATAAGTGTTGAATGCCCTTACCTGCTTCCCTCCAGGCCTGTAGGCACACACATTCCAGTAGGCTTAGATTGAAGAGATTGAAACTAAAATTGTATCGCACTTTTTGTCACATGCTCTGAATGCAACAGGTGACCTTAAAGTGAAATGCTAAATAGGAGTGGCAATATCGTCCGCTATCATCCTCAGTCATTTTCTATCTGAGTTGTCAGACCCAGGTGGCTTGTTATTTTTTTTCACCTCTTCCACACTTACTTTACGGAATTTAAAATTACAATGCTTATCTTTCATACTTTGGTCAGTTATGCATGGATGTGTAGGTTCAGATTATGTTATTGGCATGTCATGCCTAAGTTTCCTAACCTTGCCAATGAAAAAATAATGAAAGTAGTTTGCAATATTAGTGGGTTTTGTGATGAATGAGCCATCTGATTCAATGAATGATGGAGCAGAGTTTGCCTTTTTGGCCAAAATTTAATTGAAGGTGCTCCACAGCTTTTTACTATCATTCTTTATATCATTTATCTTTGTTTCATAGTACAGTTTCTTCTTTTTGTTCGGTTTTGTCACATGATTTCTCAATGTACAGTGTGTTTGCCAATCGGCTGTGCAGCCAGATCTATTTGTCATTCCCTTTGCCTCATCCATCTCAACCCTACAATTTTTCAATTCCACATCAATCCACACTGATTCAAATGTTTTTACATGAATTATCTTAATAGGTGCATGCTTATTTAGTAACTGGAATAAGCAATTTCATAATTGTGTGAAGTGCAGCGTCTGGTTGCTCCTCATTATCCAGGCTGCATCACAATTGGCCGTGATTGGGAGTCCCATAGGGCGGCGCACAATTGGCCCAGCGTCATCCTGGCTTGGCCAGTGTAGGCCGTCATTGTAAATAAGACTGACTTGCCTAGTTAAATAAAGGTTAAATAAATAAAATTACACACCACATTTTCAACATAGGAATCACTAGAAAACGTCTTGTAAAACGTCTTGTATCTTATACACACTATATTAGGCCCAGCCTTTGGAACTTTGGTTTTCCTGGGTATGGCTGCTATAATATGATCACTACATCCTGTTGGATTTGGATACTGCTTTAGAGCAGATTTCTGCAGCATTGGTAAAGATATGATCAATACATGTTTAGGATTTCATTCCTGTGCTGTTTGTAACTACCCTGGTAGGTTGACTGAACCATGTTGCATGCACTGGTTACAGTTTGAAGCTTTTTCTTGAGTGGGCAGCTTGATGAAAGCCAGTCAATATGTAGGTCACCCAGAAAATACCTCTCTGTTGATATCACATACATTATCAAACATTTCACGCATTATCCAGATACTGACTGTGTGCACTTGGTGGTCTATAGCAGCTTCCCACGAGAATGGGCTTTAGGGGAGGCAAATTAATCATCTGTAGCCATATTACATCAACAGCATTTCCTCTCTAAGCTTTACAGGAATATGACTGTGAACATACACGGCAACACCTCCACCATTTGGCATTCCTGTCTCTTCCGAAGATGTTGAAGCCATGTATTGCTACCGCTGTATCATCAAAAGGCATTATCTAAGTGACTTTCAGAGATAGTCAGTATATGAATGTTATCGGTTACTCGCAAGTTCTTTTTAGCACTTTTTGGTGTTTCTTTTTTTTATTGCTTTACTTGACAAGCTTATTAGAGGTAGACATGACAGTGATATTTATGTTTGAGCTGATGATGCAGGGAGAGCTGCACACAGTGGACTTCCTTCTAAGGCAAACCGGCTCAGTGCTAGCAGTGTAACTCAGGTTCATAGGCCCATGATTACTGCATACAAAAGATGTAGGATTGGGAGGGGCATTCAGGGGAGTTAGAGGGACAGAAATGAGGTTACTTACATTATGACTGCCAACGCCCCTGGGACAATGTACATTTGCAGCAGCACTACGACAACTCGGCGACTCAAGGGTAGGGATTATCTGAGCTGGGCTTGGGTCACTGATAAATCATTTTCTCAAAGCAGCCTTTAAATGCATGGACAGGGTTAGGGCTGGGCGATATGGCCAAAATATCATATTGAGGTATTTCAACAACAAAGAAATGACGATTTGCCTGTATTTTATGTTTTTAAATAGCCTAGGGACCATCGGTAAATTACATTTCCACACTGCCACGAAGGGATGCATGATATGGGCAAACAATCTAGGCCATATTTTTCAGCAAATGTTGCAATTGCAATTTGACTTGCGATTTAGAGGAAAACACTTGGGTGACCTGTTGTAATCATGGAAATAGAATGATTCATCTAATTATATAGGTAGAATATAATAGTGTGCACTTTTAATACAGTGTTTGACATGATAACGAATTAAAATGCAAGGGAGGAGTTATTGTGGCAGGGTAGGATCCAAAGTGTTGAGAAGTGTTTCCTCGGGGATGCTATAATCTTTGGCTACATTTAATGTTTTCTCTTAGCTAGTTCATGTAGCTAACATATTAATTCTTTGCATATTCCTCTTTGATTTAGAAGGTACTGTTGCACAAACAACATGCTGATTTAGGTCTATATCACTGGTATTATCAGGCTGTATAGCTAATTACGTTTGCTCTGACTCAGTACATTTATTAGCTAGCCAGCCCGCCAGCCAGCTAAAACGATTTAGGCCCAACTTGCTAAGAAAAGACAAACTAGCTGTTTGCAGATGTAACAGACACAAACTACTAGTGAATTATGGAACGCTACTGGATTTATACTAAGTTGCAATGTGAAAACAGCATTGTTGTCATCAACAATGACCTCATCTGGCTTAACTGGTGCCTCCAGAGATAAAACCTCTCTCATCGTCACTCAACGCCTAGGTTTACCTCCACTGTACTCACATCCTTCCATACCATTGTCTGTACATTATGCCCTGAATCTATGCTGCCACGCCCAGAAATCTGCTCCTTTTATTCTGTCCCAACGCACTAGACGACCAGTTCTTATAGCCTTTAGCTGTACCCTTATCTTACTCCTCCTCTGGTGATGTAGAGGTTAACCCAGGCATGTAGCCCCCAGTTCCACTCCTATTCCCCAGGCGCTATCATTGTTGACTTCTGTAACCGTAAAAGCCTTGGTTTCATGCATGTTAACATCAGAAGCCTCCTCCCTAAGTTTGTATTATTCACTGCTTTAGCACACTCCGCCAACCCTGATGTCCTAGCCATGTCTGAGCCCTGTCTTAGGAAGGCCACCAAAAATTCAGAAATGTCCATCTCTAACCACAACATTTTACGCCAAGATAGAACTGCCAAAGAGGGTGGAGTTGCAATCTACTGCAGAGAGAGCCTGCAGAGTTCTGTCATGCTATCCAGGTCTGTGCCCAAACAGTTCGAGCTTCTACTTTTAAAAATCTACCTTTCCAGAAATAAGTCTCTCACTGTTGCCACTTGTTATAGACCCCCCTCAGCTCCCAGCTGTGCCCTGGACACCATGTATGAAAGTTATGACAACAGAACTAGTGTTATTTTAGCCAAGTGTGTAATGCCAGCTGAATCTGTGCTTAGCTACATTGTGTTATTATTATTTATTTTTTTATCCTCAAAAACTCCCCAGTCCTTAACGATTACAAGCATACCCAACATGATGCAGCCACCACTATGCTTGAATATATGGAGCGTGGTACTCCGTAATGTGTTTTGGATTTGCTGCAAAAATTACACTTTGTATTCAGGACAAAAAGTCTAATGCTTTGACACATTTTTTGCAGTATTACTTTAGTGCCTTGTTGTAAACGATGTTGCAAGCTTTCCTTTCCTTTTTTTGACTGTCAATTAGGTTAGTGTTGTGGAGTAACTACATCCTCTGTTTTCTCCTATCACAGCCAGTAAACTGTTTTAATTCACTATTGGCCTCATGGTGAAATCCCTGAGCGGATTCCTTCCTCTCCGGCAACAGAGTTAGGAAGGACGCCTGTATCTTTGTAGTAACTACAGTTGAAGTCGGAAGTTTACATACACCTTAGCTAAATACATTTAAGCTCCGTTTTTGACCATTCCTGACATTTACTCCTTGTAAAAATTCCCTGTCTTAGGTCAGTTTGGATCACCACGCTATTTTAAGAATGTGAAATGTCAGAATAATAGTTGAGAATTATTTATTTCAGCTTTTATTTCTTTCATCACATTCCCAGTGGGTCAGAAGTTAACGCATTGAATTGGTATTTGGTACCATTGCCTTTTTAAATTGCTTAACTTGGGTCAAACGTTTTGGGTAGACTTCCACAAGCTTCCCTCTATAAGTTGGGTGAATTTTGGCCCATTCCTACTGACAGAGCTGGTGTAACTGAGTCAGGTTTTTAGGCCTCCTTGCTCGCACACGCTTTTTCAGTTCTGCCCACAAATTTTCTATAGGATTGAGGCCAGGGCTTTGTGATGGCCACTCCAATACCTTGACTGTGTTGTCCTTAAGCCATTTTGCAACAAATTTGGATGTATGCTTGGTGTCATTGTCCATTTGGAAGACCCGTTTGCGACCAAGCTTTAACTTCCTGACTGATGTCTTGAGATGTTGCTTCAATATATCCACATAATTTTCCTTCCTGATGAAGCCATCTATTTTGTGAAGTGAACCAGTCCCTCCTGGGGACCCCCACAACATGATGCTGCCACCCCTGTGCTTCACGGTTGGGATGGTGTTCTTCGGCTTGTAAGCCTCCCCCTTTTTTCTCCAAACAAACGATGGTCATTATGGCCAAGTAGTTCTATATTTGTTTCATCAGACCAGAGGACATTTCTCCAAGAAGTACGATCTTTGTGCCCATATGCAGATGCAAACCGTAGTCTGGCTTTTTGATGGCAGTTTTGGAGCAGTGGCTTCTTTCTTGCTGAGCGGCCTTTCAGGTTATGTCGATATAGGACTCGTTTTACTGTGGATATAGTTACTTTTGTACCTGTTTCCTCCAGCATCTTCACAAGGTCCTTTTGCTGTTGTTCTGGGATTGATTTGCACTTTTCACACCAAAGTACATTCATCTCTAGGAGACAGAACCCGTCTCCTTCCTGAGCAATATGACGGCTGCGTGGTCCATGGTGTTTATACTTGCGTACTATTGTTTGTACAGATGAACGTGGTACCTTCAGGCATTTGTAAATTGCTCCCAAGGATGAACCAGACTTGTGGAGGTCTAAATTTTGGCTGATTCTTGGCTGAGTTCTTGGCTGATTTCTTCTGGCAATTTTCCCATGATGTCAAGCAAAGAGGCACTGAGTTTGAAGGTACAGCCACAGGTACACCTCCAATTGACTCAAATGATTTCCAATTAGCCTATCAGATGCTTCTAAAGCCATGACATAGTTTTCTTGATTTTTCCAAGCTGTTTAAAGTCACAGTCAACTTGATGTATGTAAACTTCTGACCCACTGGAATTGTGATACAGTGAATTATAAGTGAAATAATCTGTCTGGAAACAATTGTTGGACAAATTATTGTCATGCACAAAGTAAATGTCCTAACCGACTTGCGAAAACTACAGTTTGTTAACAAGAAATTTGTGGAGTGGTTGAAAAACAAGTTTTAATGACTCCAACCTAAGTGTATGTATACTTCCGACTTCAACTGTAGGTGTATTGATCCAAAGTGTAATAACTTCACCATGCTCAAAGTGATATTCACTGTCTACTTTTTCTTATTTTTACCCATCTACGAATAGGTGCCCTTCTTTGCAAGGCATTGGCAAACCTCCCTGGTCTTTGCGGTTGAATCTGTGTTTGAAATTCACTGCTCGATTGAGGACCCTTACAGATAATTCTATGTGTGGGGTACAGAGATGAGGTAGTAATTCAAAAATCATGTTAAACACTATTATTGCACACAGAGTGAGTCCATGTAACATATTACGTAACTTGTTAATCACATTTTGTGATTCCTGAACTTATTTAGGCTTGCCACAACAAAGGGGTTGAATACTTATTGACTCAAGACATTTTAGCAATTTTGAAAAACAATTCTACCTTGACATTATGGGGTATTGTGTGTAGGCCAGTGACAAAACATAAAAATGGAATCCAAGTCAAAACCACAACCTGGTAGCCTAGTGGTTAGAGCGTTGGACTAGTAGCCGGAAGGTTGCAAGTTCAAATCCCCAAGCTGACAAGGTACAAATCTGTCGTTCTGCCCCTGAACAGGCAGTTAACCCACTGTTCCTAGGCCATCATTGAAAATAAGAATTTATTCTTAACTGACTTGCCTAGTTAAATGAAGGTTAAATAAATAAATAAATAAAAAGCGTGGCCAAATCACACTATTCAGTCTTAAATATCTGTTGTTGAACAATACCTTATCAAAGCTTCTATTGATGCCACATGCCAGCTGAGTATCAGCTGAGCTGTGTTTGTGCGGGTGCACGCATGTTCGACTTTAAAGGAGAGTCGAGACGGACTGATCTACTGATCTAGCATCATAAATAACTACTCAATAATATTTATAGATCACAATTTACCCATGAGTTTTGATGCTCTTGAACACTGCCAGTGTGTGTCGTGATGTGCGTGACTATGATGGGTAGTTTTAGTTTCACCAGTCCCTTACCCCCCCCTCTCTCTCTCTCCCCATTCCGCTCTCTGTCTCTCTCTCAGCTGGAACTTCTGCTGTGAGGAAGGAGGTGATCAGGAATAAGATCCGAGCGATCGGGAAGATGGCCCGCGTCTTTTCTGTACTCCGGTAAGTGTGTGTTTGTCTCTGTATGGTTTTATTGATGACGTAATCAACCTCTATAAAGGTTTTTAAAATTTTATTTTTACCTTTTATTTAACCAGGAAGGGCTCATTGAGATTTGAAATCTCTTTTCAAGAGCTTCCGGGCCAAGATAGGCAGCACCAAGTCATTACACAATTACAGACAGACAACACGAAACACTACAAGTAATCTAGTAAAAACCATAGAATTCACAAGAGTATAACAAAATCATAAAACAGCAAATTAAAAAAACATTGACAGGTCAGGGAATCCGTCTCAAGATCATTCATCAGTGATTTAAAAATACCAATCGGGACTTCCAGTTTAAAAGTATTTTCTAAGGCGTTCCAAGACGATGGCGCAGAGTACATAAAAGCCATTTTACTAAATTCAGTTCGGACATTTGGAACAGTTAGCAGGATAAAGTCCTGCGAACAAAGAGAGTACCCACCACATTTCTGAACAATATAAATAGCCAAATAAAATGGTAGTAAACCCAAAATGGCTTTGTAAATAAAAGTATACCAGTGACAGCCTACGAGTGACTAGAGAAGGCCAGCCAACCCTGGTGCAGTGGTGCATAAGGGGTTTTCAGTTTAAAATAAATCTCAAAGTGCCATGGTAAAGGGTGTCAATTGATCTCAAACACTGAGCGGTAGCATTCATATATAAAATATCCCCATAGTCTAGTAAAGACATGAATGTAGCTGATACTAGCCCCCTGGCTTCAAAAGAAAAACAGGCCTTATTCCTAAAATCACAACTTCAATTTTAAGAGGCCGTCATCAATTAAAATTCCAAGATATTTATATGAGGTTACAGTCTCAATCTCCTTGCCCTGACAGGTAGTAATGGGTGAAAGGTTCAGAGATTTATTTCTTACTTTAGAAAACACCATTAGTTTAGTTTAGTTTTGTCAGTATTGAGGATGAGCTTCAATTGACACAAGATATGTTGAACCGTATAAAAAGCAGTTTGCATGTTCTGGAAAGCTTTTGTGAGAGACGAGGCACAACAATAAATAACAGTATCATCAGCATAAAAGTGAAGTTGCACATTTTTGCCTTAATTATTTATATAAATAGTGAATACGAGAGAACCAAGTACAGAGCCCTGGGGCACACCATTACAGACAGTATTGATGAAAGACCTGCATACAGATTATATCTGGCCTTGGTTAGGTTCAGCTTTCAATCCAATCTTTCTACGGTGCCTCCCTTGTAACAACCATGCTTTTGAATTTGAAAATGGAATTTGTGTGTGTTGACAGAGAGGAGAATGAGAGTGTGTTACAGCTGAAGGGGCTGACCCCGACTGGGGCCTTGCCTGTAGGAGTTCTGTCTGGAGGACGGCAGACCCTGGAGAGCGGTACGTATACACACCTAAACCTACACACAAACATACACCTACACTCTAACCTGAATTACTATGGCATCATGCTTTCTCTTTTGCCTGCACTCAAACCCACCAACAGACAAAATCTTCATCACCCCCCCCTCTCTCGTTCTCTCTGACTCACACACTCATACACCCACACTACTAAATCACTCTCTCCCTCTCTCTCCCAGAACGCACACTACTTCTCACTCACACACAGCAATCCCTAATCCACATTCTCCTTTAACCGACAAAAATATATTTAAACCTCGATCAAGCTCTTAAACCAAAAACATTCCTGCACTCCTTCTGCACTAACCACTGTGACTGGGTGTATGTGTGACTGTCACTGTAAATCCTAGTACTCCTGTGTCGGGTTGAGAGGGGAGAGGGCAGGGGGAGGTTGGGGATGTGGTTGAATGATCATTGACTGACTGACTGGATTGATAACAAGTCACTGACTATAGATGTTTAACACTCTCTAAATGCATTGATAACATACACTGCATGGCCAGTATGTGGACACCTGCTCATCGAACATCTCATTCCATAATCATGGGCATTAATATGGAGTTGTTCCCCTTTTGCTGTTATAACAGCCTCCACTCTTCTGAAAGGCTTTCCACTAGATGTGGGGACTTTCTTCCATTCAGCCACAAGCGTTAGTGAGGTCGGACACTGATTGGGCGATTAGGGTTGGCTCGCTGTTGGTGTTCCAAATCATCAAAAAAGGTGTTTGATGGGGTTGAGGTTGGGGCTCTGTGCAGCCCAGTCAAGTTCTTCCACACCGATCTCGACAAACCATTTCTGTATGGACCTCGCTTTGTGCCCGGGGGCATTGTCACGCTGAACAGGAAAGGGCCTTCCACAAAGTTGGAAGCACTGAATCGTATAGAATGTCATATGCTGTAGCGTTGAGATTTCCTGTCACTGGAAGGGGCCTAGCTTATTCCTCCTCCACCAACCTTTACAGTTGGCACTATGTATTGGGGCAGGTAGCGTTCTACTGGCATCTGCTAAATCCAGATTCGTCCATCAGACTTCCAGATGGTGAAGCGTGATTCATCACTCCAGAAAACGTGTTTCACTGCTCAAGAGTCCAATGGCGGCAAGGTTTACACCACTCCAGCCGATACTTGGCATTGTGCATGGTGATCTTAGGCTTGTGTGCAGCTGCTCGGCCAAGGAACCCATTTCATGAAGCTTCCGGCGAACAGTTGTTGTGCTGATGTTGCTTCCAGAGGCCGTTTGGAACTTGGTAGTGTGTTTCAACCGAGGACAAGACCATTTTTACACGCTTCAGCACTCGGTGGTCCCGTTCTGTGCGTTTGTGTCACCTACCACTTTGTGTCTGAGCCGTTGTTGCTCCTAGACGTTTCCACTTCACAATAACAGCACTTACAGTTGACCAGGGCACAAATTTGACAAACTGACTTGTTGGAAAGGTGGCATCCTATGACGGTGCCATGTTGAAAGTCACTAAGCTCTTCAGTACGGGCCATTCTCCTGCCAATGTTTGTCTATGGGGATTGCATAGCTGTGTGCTCGAATTTATACACCTGTCAGCAAGGGGTGTGCCTGAAATAGCCGAATCTACTCATTTGAAGGTGTGTCCACATACTTTTGACCATGTAGTGTAACTCACTATAGATTATGTTTAACACTGAATGCATTGAAAACATAATTCACTGACTATATATAATGTTTAACACTCTCTGAATGCATTGATTACTCACTGATCTGGTTCTGTTGGTAATGTTAACACTCTCTCTCTGTATGTTTTGGGCATGGCTCTACTACTCACGCTTACACAGCTACCGTAGAGGCAGAAGAGGCACGAGGTACGCAAGTCATTTGTCATCTCTTTCTCTCTCTCTTTCTCTCTCTCCCCTCCTCAAAGTTTGAGCTTATTGTTGTTTATGTACATATTACCAACTCTACCTTCAACCCATCAGAGACTAAGGGGGGGTTCTACTAAGATATATGGAATTGGTTATGTGATTTGAAATTTTAAGACTGTCGTGGAAATGTCCTCTATTTACCAAATCATGAGAGCAAACCACACACAAGTCAGAGTTGGTTATCACAAAGTCCATCTTTAATTATATGAGCTCTATCACAACCCTGTGACTCTCAGATCAATTCAGTGTCTATCAATGAATTCTCTGAGAGTCCATTACTCATTTCAACTGAGATCCTTTATAGGAAAGACACACATAGTGAGACAGCATAGGCATAATTTATCGTTCAGCTTTGTCTCCTAAACTATGTTCTTTTCTCAGAACTCAGAACCATAAACAAATCCTCCATATCAACAGCCATGTATCAAATCAATCCTATCTTGACAAGATCACAGAGACACACTGACTGGCACACAGACATTGTGGAGCCGAGAGATACACGCTTGACCTCTCCCCTCTGTCCGGCCCAAGTAACTTAGTCTTGACATAGAACAGATACTGCAACCCCGCCACAGTATTATACAAAAACAACATTCTGATGAGAAGTAACTTACAAACATATGATGAATATAAAACATCTTACCTATGTTATCAACTAATTCTGATTATTCCCCAACAAGACCCCTTGAAGTAACCCCCAAAAATATGTAAAACGTTTTTTTATTAATTATTATTTTGGGCCTTACTGCTATTAGCCTATACAAAAACATTGAATAACAGATAGTTCCAAAAAGATCAAGTTTGTTTTGAAGTGTCTCCCCTATATCGGAGCGATATTAGAAAGATCAGGAAGTGTTTTTTTTTGTTGTTTTTTTATGTTTACATGAATTTAACCCCATATTTTTGGCATTAAATAGTCTCTATATATACTGTACTTCCATTCATTTTTGTCAACTGGTACCGGGGACCTACAGACAAATCTTCTGAGGCCAGTGGGCATCCCCAGGCAAAACAACCTACATGTACATGTTTGTGAGAGTCATCTTTGCACAGAGGGGTCGTATTAGTTTGTCGACCAAACGGTTCGGACCTTACAGACAGAAGTTGGCAGATCAGCTGTACCAACTTCAGCCGAGTCTGACACTTGTGGAGGTCGTAGAGCAAAATGGAGAACGCCATTGTGAGAGTCTCATCTTTCCATAATAGTTTGTAGGCCCATTCGGATGCTACAGAGGATTTTTTGAGAAGACCAATTTTCGGGATGTCTCATGGTCTGACAAACACTGCTCTAGCTCTGTCACCTTTCACCTCAGATGCGGAAGTGCGACATGGGTAGATGCGGTGGATTGAGTTGCATCGATTAAAAAAAACAAAAAAACATTTAACGTCTCTAGCTTATTTATTATGCTAATTTGATTTCCCCGGGGGCGGGGACATCAACCTTAGGGGGTTTAAGGTATTTTTTTAACAGGGTTAAGTGCAGTTTTGTGGACAAAATGTTGCCCATTAGTCAGTATTGATCTACATAACCACCATGTAAACAGTGTTTCTAATTTTTTTTGTTAGCTTAACTAGCAACACAAAATATCAGGCTATTGACCTTAAAGTATCAGACTGTTTATGCCAGTTTGCTCCCCTCCACTCCTTCCTTCTCTACCCTCCACTCCCTCGTTCTCTCCCCTGCACTCCCTCTTTTTCTCTTCCACCTGGTCTCAATCTCTCTCGTTTGTTTGCCCATGCTGCCTTGATGTTCTTGAAGTAAGTGTCTTACCTCTAACCACCAAGTCTAACAACTAAACCTCTCTCGTCTGAGAAAAAAAGAAGAAACCCACACACTGCTCTTTCTAGTATCACAGTGATACTAGCAAGAGCAGTGTGCAGGTTTCTTCTTTTTTCTCATGTTACCATGCACCTGCAACAAAGAGCTCAGATTGGCGAGTGCCATTTGAATAAAATATCAGACTACTTTACCATGTATTAGCGACTAAACATTACCATATTAAACTACTTTACCATGTATTAGTGACTAAACATTACCATATTAAACTACTTTACCATGTATTAGCGACTAAACATTACCATATTAGACTATACTAGTTTAACATGTATTAGCGACTAAACATTACCATATTAGACTATACTAGTTTAACATGTATTAGCGACTAAACATTACCATATTAGACTATACTACTTTACCATGTATTAGCGACTAAACATTACCATATTAGACTATACTAGTTTAACGTGTATTAGTGACTAAACATTACCCTATTAGACTATACTAGTTTACCATGTATTAGCGACTAAACATTACCACGTTAGACTAGTTTGCCATGTTTTGGCGACTAAACATTACCATATTAGACTATACTACTTTACCATGTATTAGCAACTAAACATGACCATATTAGACTAGTTTACCATGTATTAGTGACTAAATTACCATATTAAACTATACTAGTTTATCATGTATTAGCAACCTAACATTACCATATTAGACTATACTACTTTACCATGTATTAGCAACTAAACATGACCATATTAGACTAGTTTACCATGTATTAGTGACTAAACATTACTATGTTAGACTCTACTACTTTACCATGTATTAGCGACTAAATATTACCATATTAGACTATACTACTTTAGTTACTAATACATGGTAAACATTACCATATTAGACTATACTAGTTTACCATGTATTAGTGACTAAATTACCATATTAAACTATACTAGTTTATCATGTATTAGCAACCTAACATTACCATATTAGACTATACTTATGACCACTACCTAGTACCTTATCCTTTCTCTTTACCCATATACCTCCCTTACCCAGCATCATCCCAACCTAGAGTTGTATCCCCCTTACCCTCTTTATACCCTGCAACTGTGGTGTGTGTTGGGTTCCTGCACTGATGCTAAACTCTACATCTCTCCTCCAGCCATCCAAGGGTTCAACCCGCAGCATAAGATCCAGTCCTTTGAGGAGGCCCGAGGTCTGGACAGGGTCAATGAGAGGATGCCCCCCCGCCAAGATGCTCCTCCCCCTTCCAACAACCTTACAGCCAGCGCCCCACCCGACAAGAACGGGACCAACACACAGGCCTAGACACCTGGCCCACCTCCCTCACTCTCTCCCTCTGTTTTTCCCTCTTCTCCCTTTTTCTCTTGTGCCTTTCTCCCTCTCTTCTGTCCTCTCTTTTTTCACTGTCTCCCCTTCCCTCTTCTTCTCCTCTTCGTCTCCTTTTCTTTCTCTCCTCTCTTTTCTCCCTCTCTTCCTCCTCTCCCTCTCTTCTCTCTGTGAGGGGCAGTAGGATGGGTCTTTCTTACTTGGCCTCCAGAGAATCAGTCCAACATCATGTTTATTTATTTCATCTAGAATGAATCTAATGTCATCAGTTTAAAAGTGGATCTGAACAAATGACACATGATGATTAAATCTACAGTGTACATTTCTATAAATGATACATAACGATTCAATATACAATGTACATTTCTATGTAGACTGGCCCTAGGCTGGGGCTTCACTGCCGTATTAAATAAAAGGCAAATCCATTTTGTAATTTTGAGTTGATATTTGGGATAATATTCAGAACACATTTTTATCTGTTACTACTTTGTGTGCTTGGCAAAGGAAGACCTGTGCTGTAACTCATATAAAGGTCTTTACTCATCTAAGATATAAAGTATCTCGGCTATGGTACCTAAAATATGAAGTACCTACGCTATGGTGCCTAAGATAAAGTTTAAAGTACATTTGCCGTGTCTGTTTGTGTCCCACCCAAAAAGAGCAAGCAAGAGCACTTGAGTAAAAAAGAATAATCGATTGGAACCTCCATTGCATTAAATCCATCCTTTCTTATGCCAATGATAGTGTGACAGAGTATTGACATTTATATTATATATGTACATTATAAATGTTCCCTTCTCTCAATGTGATTTTGACTTTGTTTTTATTATTTTTTTTATTTTTACGAAAAGTAGAATTAGGCGTTATACCTAGATCAGCCAGGGGGGGGGGGGTAAGTAAAGATGAGAGTTGACTCTGCGAAGATGTCAGTTGGTTACCAGTGGAGGAGTTGAAGATTGTGTGTGTGTGTGTGTGAGAGAGAGCAAGATGTATGAGTGAAAGGTTTGTGTGTGGAGAGGATGGGAGTAGGTGGATGATGACTAAGTGGAGGTGAGACGAGTGGCTGTTTGGAGTGTGGGTTTTTGGTTGTGGGGGAGGGGGGCGTTAATAGAGAATGGTGTTGTGGAGGTGTACTGTATGTAAGGGGGTGGGAGAGGGGGGCCGGGGCCTCATTTTGTTTCTGACTTCTGTTCCAGCTCCTCAACATATCTCACAGAATGTACAGAGATTGTTTAATCAAGGTTTTTCTTAATAGCTGAATAAAAAAAATATATGTTTTTTTTTTGTCAAGTACTTGTACTGCGAGGCCTCTGATTTCTGTAGATGTATCACTCCATTCAATAAAAACTGAAAAGGAACAATTTTGTTAACTTGTAGAATTTGTTGAAAACAAGTTTTTCTTTTATACATTTAGCATTCTACAAAAAAAATAAACACAGCTTTATTTTATTCATATTTTATTCATTTTCTAAACTCGGCATATACACTGTAGGGGTTATGGGTCTGGTCCTTGGTTCGATGTGGGATTGGAATGTTAGTCATTTCTGATGTTCCACGGGGAAAAAAGATTGCTCTACTGTTTTGTGAGACAAAGATATAATCTCTCTTGGTCAACCTCAATCTTGGGTAACACATTAACATGAATTAAGAACTTATACGTTACAGAAGACAAAGATCCCAATCGATCAATCATTAACCACATTTACAAGATCTATGATAATGTACATGGATTTATCATGAAAATAATATTTCCAGTTTCTGAGTGTATTAAAGCCATAATATGTATTGTGTGTGTAGGCGGTTGCGTCTGTGTATGGGGGTAGGGAGGCAGTAGATACTAGGAGATTCTCATTGCAAATGATAGGGTTGGTTAGGGTCAGGCTTGTCTCTATACTGATGCTCTATAGTAAAGCTAGTGGCGACTAAAGGATACGAAGGAACATACAGATAGAAGAATATGTGTACGATATGATATAGGATAAGTTAGTATGTGATATGGATAGTTAGGGAGTGATAGTTTGGTGTTGTGTGGTATTCTTCGTTAGGCAGTGCAGCGGTTCCTGTTTCCTGTCTGACGGATAAGGTCACTTCCTGCTAGAAAAGTTGAACGTTTTTCTTCAGATTATTTCGTTTCCATAGCGACAGGCGGTCGAACTCAGCAATGGGCATTCCGAACAGACGCTCAAAGTCCTCAGGAGAAAGGTGTCTCTGAGGAGAGAACACACAAACACTTAGTAACACACACACACACACAAACTAACACATTTCAGTAGTAACACACAAATGACATACGTACAGTTGAAGTCGGAAGTTTACATACACCTTAGCCAAATACATTTAAACTCAGTTTTTGACAATTCCTGACATTAAATCCTAGTAAGAATTCCCTGTCTTAGGTCAGTTAGGATCACCACTTTATTTTAAGAATGTGAAATGTCAGAATAATAGTAGAGAGAATGATTTATTTCAGTTGGGTGAATTCCTCCTGACAGAGCTGGTGTAACTGAGTCAGGTTTGTAGGCCTACTTGTTCACACACGCTTTTTCAGTTCTGCCCACAAATCTTTTATAGGATTGAGGTCAGAGCTTTGTGATGGCCACTCCAATGCCTTGACTTTGTTGCCATTTTGCCACAACTTTGGAAGTATGCTTGGGGTCATTGCCAATTTGGAAGACCCATTTGTGACCAAGCTTTAACTTCCTGACTGATGTCTTGAGATGTTGCTTCAATATATCCACATCATTTTCCTCCCTCATGATGCCATCTATTTTGCGAAGTGCAGCAGTCCGTCCTGCTGCAAAGCACCCCCACAACATGATGCTGCCACCCCCGCTCTTCACAGTTGGGATGGTATTCTTCGGCTTGCAAGCCTCCCCCTTTTTCCTCCAAACATAACGATGGTCATTATGGCCAAACAGTTCTATTTAGTTTCATTCCAGAGGACATTTCTCCAAAAAGTATGATCTTTGTCCCCATGTGCAGTTGCAAACTGTAGTCTGGCTTTTTTTATGGCAGTTTTGGAGCAGTGGCTTCTTCCTTGCTGAGCGGCCTTTCAGGTTATGTCGATATAGGACTCGTTTTACTGTGGATATAGATACTTTTGTACCTGTTTCCTCCAGCATCTTCACAAGGTCCTTTGCTGTTGTTCTGGGATTGATTTGCACTTTTCGCACCAAAGTACGTTCATCTCTAGGAGACAGAACGTGTCTACTTCCTGAGTGGTATGACAGCTGTGTGGTCCCATGGTGTTTATACTTGCGTACTATTGTTTGTACAGATGAATGTGGTACCTTCAGGCGTTTGGAAATTGACCCCCAAGGATGAACCAGACTTGTGGAGGTCTACAATTTTTTGCTGAGGTCTTGGCTGATTTCTTTTGATTTTCCCATGATGTCAAGCAACGAGGCACTGAGTTTGAAGGTAGGCCTTAAAATACATCCACAGTTGGGCCTCCCGGGTGGCGCAGTGGTTAAGGGCGCTGTACTGCAGCGCCAGCTGTGCCATCAGAGTCCCTGGCTCTGTTGTAACCGGCCGCGACCGGGAGGTCCGTGGGGCGACGCACAATTGGCCTAGCGTCGTCCGGGTTAGGGAGGGATTGGTCGGTAGGGCTCTCCTTGTCTCATCGCGCACCAGCGACTACTGTGGCGGGCCGGGCGCAGTGCGCGCTAGCCAAGGTTGCCAGGTGCACGGTGTAGCCTCCGACACATTGGTGCGGCTGGCTTCCGGGTTGGATGCGCGCTGTGTTAAGAAGCAGTACGGCTGGTTGGGTTGTGTATCGGAGGATGCATGACATTCAGCCTTCGTCTCTCCCGAGCCCGTACGGGAGTTGTAGCAATGAGACAAGATAGTAGCTACTACAACAATTGGATACCACGAAATTGGGGAGAAAAAGGGGTAAAATTAAAAATAAAAAAATTACAAATTTTAAATACATCCACAAATACATCCACTCAAATGATGTCAATTAGCCTATCAGAAACTTCTAAAGCCATGTATGTAAACGTCTGACCCACTGGAATTGTGATACAGTGAATTATAAGTGAAATAATCTGTCTGTAAACAATTGTTGGAAAAATTACTTGTGTCATGCACAAAGTAAATGTCCTAACCGACTTGCCAAAACTATAGTTTGTTAACAAGGAATTTGTGGAGGGGTTGAAAAACGCGTTTTAATGACTCCAACCTAATTGTATGTAAACTTCCGACTTCAACTGTACATGCACACACAAACCTCCAGCCTGGTACGGTCCACGCCCGGCGGAAGCTTGCGGCGCCCTCTATGGGTGACTATGAGCATTTCATATGGGTAGATCTGAGGAGAAAACACAGTGTTGGCTGGGTCTTTTTTTTTTATGGAAAAGAATTTAGTATTTTAAAGAAATTTCACTGTGATTTTAGTGGGGTTTTGTCTGTGTGCATAGTGCGTGTTAGTGCTCACCGTCTGTTCCAGCATACTTGGCAGTGAGTTTCCTCTGTCCATCCTTTCCCGCGGTGCCTCTCCATTCTACACACACACACACACACACACACACACACACACACACACACACACACACACACACACACACACACACACACACACACACACACACACACACACACACACACACACACACACACACACACACACACACACACCGTTAGTGAAATATAGGTAGATAGATATGACTTGAGCAGAGGGAAGAGTCGCTTTGAAAACACGCCCGGGATTCAATCGGATCGTGCTTGTAGACAATGAAGACATCGGTTCAATTAGAAATTGCCTTTAAAGGTCAAGCATGCTATTACACAGATCTAGCGCATATCAAAATGAATCTCGGCCTAACCTCTTACCTCTTCAGTTGCACAACACGACAGGGAGAGACAAAAGAAAGGAGAGTGAAATAGTTATATTCATACATAAATATAGACTTAAATATATATATATTGGCGAACTTGCTTGTGTGGCCCCAACTTCACTACCACAAGTGCTTTTGTAACGCATGCTAATAGCCTACCTGCTCTACCCTGATCCCCCTCTATAGCGAACTCTGCTGACTGCATCTGCATAGAGGTAACACGCGTAAGTTATCAACCAAAAACACACACACATACACCTACTGCAACGCACGCACACACACACATACTCACCCTGGTCAGACCTGAGCGGGAGGAGGACTTCAAGGAGGAACCTGTAGTAATCAGAGCAACCAATCAGAATCAGGTTCTTACACACGCACACACACACACACACACTGGACTGTAACTTACTGGTGTGCATGTGTGTTCTGTCTGGCAGTGACTGAGTCTTCCTGCGTCCAATGCCAAGTAGAGCCTTCTCCTTCTCCTCCTTCTCCTCCTTCAGGATCAGCCTGCCCAGGTTAGACTTGATCTGGCACACCCACGTCACACGCACGCGCGCACACGCACGCGCGCACACACACACACACACACACACACACACACACACACACACACACACACACACACACACACACACACACACACACACACACACACACACACGCAAACACGTGCATGCAGACATACACACCATCAATCAATACATATTGACTAGTGAAGACGGGTTTTGCATTATAATGCATTATACATAGCTGAAAAGGCGTTATGAAAGCACTTATAAGACGGTCTCCGTGGGATGGGTTACCTTGTGGAGCTCCTGCTCCTGCAGTGTCTTGGCGTCATCAGTCAGGTCTTCAAATTCATCCTTCCCCTCTTCCTCTTCCTCCTTCTTCCTCCTCCACTCGATCTCTGTGGCAACAACAGGAGAGATTAGACCACACACTACCAGTACCTCTCCAATCACGCGCGTGCGTGTGTGCGTGTGTGTGCGTGTCTGTGTGTGTCTGTGCGTGCGTGCGTGCGTGTGTGTGTGTGCGCGCGTTACCCATAGTAGCCAGTGAAGGAGGACAAGGCCAGTACTCTGTCTCTATCTTTGAGGGCAGGTTGGGGTCTGGTTTCTGAGCTGCTGGGAACATAGACGACTGGATGATGCTGGCCATCACGTGCTGCTTGCTGACCTCTACAGACAGGCAGAGAAAGAATTAGACACGCAAAGATACACACACACACACTCTTAGAATTATCAGACACACACAATCTCAAACAAATATACTGTACCCTGTTTAAAATTTGGCAGCTTCTTGTAGATGTTGGCACCATTATCTAAAATAAAACACAGAAGAAAAGTAGATGTGTGTTTGTTTGTGTGTGTGTGTGTGTGTGTGTGTGTGTGTGTGTGTGTGTGTGTGTGTGTGTGTGTGTGTGTGTGTGTGTGTGTGTGTGTGTGTGTGTACCTGGCGTGTGGAAGTGTTGCTGTACAGGGGTGGCTGTCTTTCGGAGCTGCAATGTGGAACCTCCTGGAGACCCTCCCCCCTCTCTATACTCCTTCAGCTGAGAGAGAGAAGAGAGAGAGAGAAGAGAGAGAAAGAGAGTTACTACTGCTGGGTAACTGGATTAAAAGAAAGACCCACCCAACACAGAGAAATAAAGGGAGGAAGAAAGGGGGAGAGAAGGAGAGGGAGAGAGGGTCACAGAAGTGTCTTACCTCAGGAGAGGGAGGAGGAGAGATGGAGGAAGGAGAGAGGGATCTCTGGAGAAGGAAGAGGAGAACACAGTCACATCCCACTCTCCCCCCTTTTTATACAGCCGTTATGAGTTACTTACTCTAACACGAAGTGTGTGTGTACCTCTCTACGGGGCGTACGCGGCGCGTCTAGCGGTGAGAAGGTGAGGTGGGGTTGGTAGGTCATCAAATCTGGTCTCTCCACCTACAGAATAGCACAGACAGCGTTGAATCACAAACACGCACGTACACATGCACCAATAAACCACACACACATACCCCCCACAAAAACCATGCACACACACACAGACCCCCCCCCCCCCCCCCACAGAAACCATGCACACACACACATACCCCCCACAGAAACCATGCACACACACACAGACCCCCCACAGAAACCATGCACACACACACATACCCCCCACAGAAACCATGCACACACACACAGACCCCCCACAGAAACCATGCACACACACACATACCCCCCACAGACACCATGCACATACACACAGACCCTACCTGTAGAATACTTTTATCTCTGGGCAGAGCAGCAAGATCCCTGTACTCCACCACTTCGTCATTCACACGGGCCTGGAGGAAGAGCAAGAAAGTGTGTGTTGGTGCTATGTGTGTGTGTGTGTGTGTGTGTGTGTGTGTGTGTGTGTGTGTGTGTGTGTGTGTGTGTGTGTGTGTGTGTGTGTGTGTGTGTGTGTGTGTGTGTGTGTGTGTGTGTGTGTGTGTGTGTGTGTGTGTGTCTCTCTCTTACCATGATGCTGGGTGAGCCAGGAGCACTTGGACCCCGCAAGGAGGAGGATATGCTGCCCGGGGCTGGCCGTCCCTCCACCTACACACAGACATTATAAATCATACCTAACCCCTCCCTCCACCTACACAGAGGAAGACGTATGTGTGTGTGTGTTACCTTCTGCATGATGGTGAAAATCTCTCCTGTGGTTTAAACCAGATGGCTTTGAGAGAGAAAATAGAGGGAGGTTAGGAGGAGCGGAACAACTCAGTGATGTAGATAAGGATCAAGATTCATAAAGCCCTTCTTTCTGATGGAGGATATTGTTGCCACTGTGAACTGCATCCACAAGCTCCTCACAACAACATCCCACTCACACAGTCTCACACACACACAGCCCAAAACCACTGCCCTCAATAGTCACTCGACATAGTGTGACACACGCACCCTCTGGCTGTATGTGATGAAAACAAAGATTCTCTTCAGTGGCGGTGCGTGGGTAAAATCACTGGGGAAGTCTAGCCAGAAAACAAAAAGCCATATTACAACCTATGTGTTGTGATAATTGCGTTGTTTGCTCTATAACCTGTTAGTTCATATGCCTATCGACCGTGATACATAGGCCTAAGGCCGAGACAATAAGAAGACACCGTGGAATAAATTCAACCACACCTTTGTTTCATCACAAAACAGGAGAACAACTTCTGTCCACAAAGCACAATGAGATGCAACAATTCAAGTTGTTTCTGTCAATGACGTATTGCTCTTGATGTAATGTGATTGGAGTGACGCCAAATCCAAAATGGCTTCCCTTGACACTTTGTTTTTGGTGCGCCATGACCATTCACAGTTGAGCTCATTCAGTTTAGCTCAACGCTGATTGGCTGTTATTTTATACTTTTTTTTACTAAGGGAGGCCAAATGCTCGCTGACTTCCCTTGCATTCAATGCTACCGACAGCAACAATGTCATACTCAGATAGAATCGCCTACACATACAGAGACAGCGATGTTTCGCTCGCTCAGATGCTTTCTACGATGAGATACATTCAGCATCCTGCGAATTGAAGTAAAATTATGAAACACAAAATTATTTTATGTTTTTTATACAAATATTTTGCTCTTTTAATTTTTGTTTGTGCATGATGACTCCCTTGGCATGCTAAGTTAACATATGGAATTATTTTAAGATGGTCATACCAAGGATCATTTAGCTATGTGATTTTTTATTTTAAGACCCCTTAATGTATAAAAAAAATATATACAAAAAATATTTGATGAAACATTGAATTTGGCCTTACTGCTATTAGCCCATCGAAACCTATTGAATAACAGATTCACTACATGGAACAACAGATAGTCTAGAAAAAAATGTAAAGGAAGTTTGTTGTGAAGTGTCCTATATCTGAGAGAAAAAAGAAAGATCAGGAAACAACATGTTTTTTTTTACACCTTTTTAACCCTTTGTTCTAAGCAATAAACTACTTCCATATATATTCCATTCATTTTTTCAACTTGTATCTTCAGATGAGGCTTGTGAGGCTTGTGTTTGTCCTAGAGCAAAACAACCAACGTGTACGTCTTCGTGAGAGACTCCATTAGACGGGGTCATAATATTTTGTAGGCCAAACCGTTCAGCCGCTACAGACGTTTTCGTGAGAAGACCAATTTTCAGGATGTCTCGTGGTCTGAAAAACACCGCTGTAGCTCTGCCACCTTTCACCGCAGACACGGAAGGGCGACATCGGCGGATGCGGTGGATTGATGCATCTAATGCAACAAAATAGATATCTCTAATTTAAACCAACGGATTTTGATGGGGATTTTTGTATTTTGCTAATTAGATTTGCACTGTGGATCGGACATTGGCTCTAGGGGTTAAAGAAAGAGAGAAATGTTGAGAGAGAGAGGGAGAGCGAGTGAAGGAGGAGAGTGGGGGTAGAGGGATGAATTCCTCTGCTGAAGGATCTATTCATCCTCTTACCCTCCTTTCCCATCAATCTCTTTACTCCCCTTTCTCTCCATTTCCCCTCTCCCTGGCTAGGTTCTGGTTTGCCTCACCTTCTCTCTGAAGTGCACTTGTTTGTCAGATTTTTTTAAACCATTCCTTAAAGATTCAGGCACCCACCTCCATCCTTCCCCCTCCCCCTCTCCTGCCTCCTCCCGCTCTCTCTCTAACTGAACTGTTTATCAGTCCTGCCAGTCAGGCCGACGCCCAGCCAGCCATCACCACGGTTACACTCCCCACACTGGGGATCATCACTTTGGAGAGGCCTCCTCTCTTTTGCTTTCTCTCTCCCTCTGGCTTTCTATGTCCCTCTCCCATTCTGTCTTCCCCTCTTTCTCTCCCAGTCCATCCTTCCGCCTTTCTCACACAAACACACATACACACACACACACACACACATTGGTACAGTGTGTAGACAGCAGTGAGGGGCAGCTCTGAGCTCTCTGCCAACTGTGTTAGCAGATTAATATTGATCTATTGGGATCTGGCCTGGGATCTGTTGCTCTGGGAGTGGATCCGGCTTGGGAGATCTATAGGGAGCAGGCAGGCCGCAGACGCCACAGTAAAATATAGATGGGGTCTAGTCTATAGGGTAATAGAAGAGCTAATAGCTCCACCTTGCCCTCTTATAGGCATTGCTTATACCTATCCAATCTGTTCAGATCTACATAAGTGCTTACGGGTTGGGAGGGTTAAGGGTTGTTTGTTTGTGGACAGTGCCCTTGAGGACAGACTCAAGTTCCCAACCCTGCTCACAGAGGAATTTCCTTTAGAACCACATCCTGCATGGCCACTGCCCAAAAAAACACACACACTTTCTCCTCTCTCTCTTTCTTTCTCTCTCTGTCTCAATTCCATGGGCTTTATTGGCATGGGAACTATATATTTACATTGCCAAAGCAGGTGAAATAGATCATAAACAAAAGTGAAATAAGCAATCAGAAATTAACAGTAAACTCTCTCTCTCACACACACACACACAAGGTCTAATTAAGCACAGTCAGATGGCTGGCCTGGTTTGAACGCGTAGGGCTCGCAATAGAGTGGCCGCGTAAACATGCGCAGCATGCAACATCACCGAGTGGGCTGGCTGGTGCCCTTGTCTGATTAAAGATACAGTTTGGAGTCGCTTTCAAGGAGTCATATTTTCTATGATAAAGATGTATAACAATATAGCCTCAAAATAGATAAGCATGTCCAACGCACCAGATGAACATAGGCTCATTTAGGTTATAGTAGCCTATTAGTAATATATCATGTAAGCCTATCATATTATAGGCTCTCTATCCAATAAGACTATAATAATCACGTCATACGGCTTTCCGTCGATAAATGCGCACGAGGGGGAATGAGACAAAGAGCTGCCCGTAGCAAAACAATATGCTTGAATTATTTACATGAAATGTGCTTATCAGCCCCTGTGATAATAGGATATAGGTCATTATTTATCCTTCCCGGACGCCCTCGGGACAATAGCCCTAGTTGATTTTCAAATGCAATGTTTTTATAAACGTGTCTAATAATAAAATGAAATCAAATAATCCGATTTTACCTGCCAATCAAACCGATCGATCCGCCGTCATCAACAAAATAACACGAACTATAATGATGGGAACAGATCAAGCATGCCAGAATCCCATCAGTCGCGTGCCATGGGCGAGAGGCTTTCAGTTTAACGGCGCTCCTAGACACGGAGGACAGTGGAGGAAGGGAGGATGTACGCGTGCGTGAGTGCGTGTATTAAAACGGGACTTTGGCTGCAAAGAGACTGCCCCTGGGCTGCATCTCAATCTAGTAGCTTCCTCCTCTCTTCTCTTCTTCTATTCTCTAGTCTTCCATCATCCCCACCCAACCAGTGGCGGTTGGTGCCATTTCAGATGAGGGAGGATGATTCAGTTTTTTTATGAGCATGGCCTTATTTCTATTACAGCATATTGGATGAATGTCATTCATATTCCATTAACCCAGCTCAATGTAACATCAACAGGTTTAGTCTACTACATGATACTCGAATTTCCCCTGTGCCCATCATGAGGTTTCTACAACTTAGCCTATGAATGTAAGTTTACAACATAGAGGATTTTGAGTGCCTAAGGTGACAGAAAGTGACACCATTAATACCACCTTGCAGACTCTTGCCTGCATCTAGCTGATCCTGACAGTAATCATTAGTTCAACAGTTGCAAATGTACATTTCTATTGGACAAATTCAGGTATTTTTTATCTCAGTTTCGTTTCGTTTGCTTCCGTTGAAGCATTTGTTTTCAACAGAATCGGCGGAATGAATACACCCCTTATCACACACAAACACAGTTCACGTTCACAGCAGCCACATAAAAACAGTGTCATCACGTTGCTCGTTGTATATATAATTCCTTCTCGCAACTATCTATGCATCTCCTCCTCTCACCTTTTCCCTTCGCTTGACTTTGAGGCGCCGAAAAAACCTTTCCAAGCCAAGCCTTCATATCATGACCTTTATAACCACTACACACAGCCTACATCATTGTCAAGTCATAGTCAACATAGCTACTAGAACTAACGCGTCAGTAAACCCATTAGCTACAATTACACATTACAGTCTACAGCCAGATTATTTAGCCAAATCAAAGTAAAAGTTTTTTTTAAAAATACAACTAAATATAGCTAGCTGTCTTTCTCTCTCGCTTCTTTTTTATTTCGGAATAAATGAATTTGTTCAAAACTGTTCATCTATTGTCTTTCTCTCTCTGAGTCATGACTCACCACATTTTATGCACTGCAGTGCTAGCTAGCTGTAGATTATGCGTTCAGTGTTCATTCTCTGATATTTTGATTGGGTGGACAACATGTCAGTTCATGCTGCATGAGCTCTGATAGGTTGGAGGACGTCCTCTGGAAGCTGTCATGATTACTGTGGAAGGGGGTGAGAACCATGAAGCCACTACTAAAGGACACCAATACGATGAAGAGACTTGCTTGGGCAAATAAACACGAGCAATGGACATTAGACCTGTGGAAATCTGTCCTTTGGCCTGATGAGTCCAAATTTGAGATTTTTGGTTCCAATCGCCGTGTCTTTGTGAGACGCAGAGTAGGTGAACGGATGATCTCTGCATGTGTGGTTCCCACCATGAAGCATGGAGGAAGGAGTGTGATGATGTGGGTTGCTTTTCTGGTCACACTATCAGTGATTTATTTATAATTCAAGGCACACTTAACCAGCATGGCTACCACCGCATTCTGTAGCATAACCCATCCCGTCTGGTTTGCGATTAGTAGGACTATCATCCCTCATGATGCTGGTTGAAGAATGCCAAGAGTGTGTAAAGCTGTCATCTATTGTACTTAACACTATCAAATCATTCTCTTCAGCTTCTGGTCTGGAACTTAACGTACATTTACATTTTAGTAATTTAGCAGACGTTTTTATCCAAAGCGACTTACATGAGTGCATACATTTTCAAACTTAAATGCAGTAATGTGATGTATTGTCCCTGCATAATTCAAATGACCAATCCATTGAGAATATTCCAGTGAAAGATCATGTTAAATATTTAGGGGTGTACATGGCGGGAACAAAAACATATTGTTACTGCATCCATAGCTCTGTCTATGAATTTTCCCAGTACGAAAAAATATTAGAAATGTATGCACTCACTACTGTAAGTCACTCTGGATAAGAGTGTCTACTAAATTACTAAAATGTCAAACATAAAATTCCTATTCCCAAGAAATCTAAGACTTCATGCCACAATAACTATCACCCCATAGTACTCACATTTGTAATCATGAAGTGCTTTGAGAGGCTGGTTATGGCACACATCAACTCCATTATCCCAGACACCCTAGGCCCGTTAAAATGTACATACCACCCTAACAGATCACTAGACGACGTAATCTCAATTGCACTGCCCTCAACCACCTAGAAAAGAGGAATACCTATGTGAAAATGCTGTTCATTGACTACAGCTCAGCGTTCAACACCGGACTGAACACCTCCCTCTGCAACTGGATCCTGGACTTCCTGACGGGCCGACCCCAGGTGGTGAGGATAGGCAACATCATCTCCGCCACACTGACCCTCAACACGGGGGCCCCACAGGGGTGTGTGCTTAGTCCCCTCATGTACTCCCTGTTCACCCACGACTGCGTGGCCATGCACGATTCCAACACCATCATCAAGTTTGCTGACGACACGGCGGTGATAGGCCTGATCAACAACCTCTCCCTCATCGTCAGTAAGACGAAGGAGCTGATCGTGGACTACAGGAAAAGGGGGAGGGCAGCGCCTCTTCCCCCTCAGGAGGTTGAAAAGGTCTACATCTGTACCATTGAGAGCATCTTGACTGGCTGCATCACTGCTTGGTATGACAATAGCACCACCCTCGATCGCATTGGTGCTACAGAGGGTGGTGCGGACTGCCCAGTACATCACTGGGGCCGAGCTCCCTGCCATGCAGGATCTCTATATCAGCTGTTCTGAAAGAAGGCCCGAAAAATCTTTAAAGACTCCAACAACCCAAGCCATAGACTGTTCTCTCTGCTTCCTCACGGCAAGCGGTACCAGTGCATCAAGTCTGACACCAACAGGCTCCTGAACAGCTTCTATCTCCATGTCATAATACTGCTAAATAGGTAACTATATAGCTAACAAAATGGCTACACAGACTATCTGTATTTTATTCCTATTTTTGCCCCAGCTTCATGCACACTCACAGAGCCCTACACACTACGGACACTGATACTCCAACACACATACAAACACTCACTCCATCATTTGCTCACACACACATAATATGCACACACAATCATCCTATATGCTGCTGCTACTCTGCCTCGTTGCTTGACATCATGGGAAAATCAAAATAAATGAGCCAAGACCTCACAAGTCTGGTTCATCCTTGGGAGCAATTTCCAAACGCACCACGTTCATCTGTACAAACAATAGTACGCAAGTATAAACACCATGGGACCATGCAGCCGTCATACCGCTCAGGAAGTAGACGCGTTCTGTCTATTAGAGATGACTGTACTTTGTACGAAAAGTGCAAATCAATCCCAGAACAACAGCAAAAGACCTTGTGAAGATGCTGGAGGAAACAGGCACAAACGTATCTTTATCCACAGTAAAAACGAGTCCTATATCGACATAACCTGAAAGGCCGCTCACCAAGGAGGAAGCCACTGCTCCAAAACTGCCATAAAAAAGCCAGACTACGGTTTGCAACTGCACATGTCCTCTGGTCTGATGAACCAAAAATAGAACTGTTTGGCCATAATGACCCTTGTTATGTTTGGAGGAAAAAGGGGGAAGCTTGCAAACCCAAGAACACCATCCGAACCGTGAATCACGGGGGTGGCAGCATCATGTTGTGGGGGTGCTTTGCAGCAGGACGGACTGGTGCACTTCACAAAATAGATGGCATGATGAGAAGGAACTTTATGTGGATATATTGAAGCAACATCTCAAGACATCAGTCGGCATCGGTCCCAAATGGGTCTTCCAAATTGGCAATGACCCCAAGCATACATCCAAAGTTGTGGCAAAATGGCTTAAGGACAACACAGTCAAGGTATTGGAGTGTCCATCACATCCCATATAAAATTTGTGGGCTGAACTGAAAAAGCGTGTGTGAGCAAGGAAGCCTACAACCCTCACTCAGTTACACCAGCTCTGTCAGGAGGAATGGTCCAAAATTCTCCCAACTTATTGTGGGAAGTTTGTGGAAGGCTACCCAAAACATTTGACCCAAGTTAAACAATTTAAAGGCAATGCTACCAAATACTGATTGAGTGTATGTAAACTTCTGACCCACTGGGAATGTGATGAAAGTAATAAAAGCTGAAATAAATCATTCTCTGTACTATTATTCTTACTTTTCACATTCTTAAAATAAAGTGGTGATCCTAACTGATCTAAAACAGGGAATTTTTACTAGGATTAAATGTCAGGAATTGTGAAAAATGGAGTTTAAATGTGTTTGGCTAAGATTTATGTCAACTTCCGGCTTCAACTGTATCCTCAACTCTAGCCACCTTATTACTGTACAGTTGTAAGGGAAATGTTCATGTTTGTGCTTTTCTTATAACTAATTTCTGTCTTCTATTCATGTGCTGTTCTAATAACCAATAAACAATAAACAATTTCTGTGTTCATGCAAGTGGCTGACTGGAACATATCCTCACTTGCAGCAGTAGCTGCAATTTGGCAGTACGCCCAGACCTTGTTTTGAGAACAAACAAAAGATATCTCAGTTTCAAGGTCTCAGTTTACAGAGAAAGAAGCCTCGTGAGGTGTTGGTCTCTCACATGTTATGAAACAGTATTGGTCGGTCACATGAATTAAACAAAATGGTAATGAATAATGAATTATGCTAAATCATGCAAATATGACTTGTCTATGTATAGCCGTATATAAGACAACTGCTGGGTCTACAGGGAGAGCTCCTTATTGACATGTGTACTATGGTGCATTGAGTTGGTTGGAACCTCTCCAATGCGCTGACAGTAAACAATGATTAATTTAAGATTGACTTCGAGTGTCCCCGTGTAAGAATTTCCACGACACAGTGCCTTCGGAAAGTTTCAAGACCACTTGACTTTGTCCACATTTTGTTACGTTACAGCCTTATTCAAAAAAAAAAAATATTTTTATAAAAACTCAGCAATCTACACACACAACCCCATAATGACAAAGAAAAAAGTGTTTTTTCTATCATTTTTTGCAAATGTATTTTTTTTAAAAACTGAAAACCTTTTATAAGAACTCAGACCCTTTGCTATGAGACTCGAAATTGAGCTCAGGTGCATCCTGTTTCCATTGGAAATCCTTGAGATGTTTCTACAACTTGATTGGAATCCACTTGTTGTAAATTCAATTGATTGGACATGATTTGGAAAGGCACACACCTGTCTATATAAGGTCCCATGGTTGAAAGTGCATGTCAGAGCAAAAACCACTCCATGAGATCAAATGAATTTTCTGTAGAGCTCTGAGACAGGATTGTGTCGAGGCACAGATCTGGGGAAGGGTACCAAAAAATGTCTGCAGCATTGAAGGTCCCCAATAACGCAGTGGCCTCCATCATTCTTAAATGGATGAAGTTTGGAACCACCAAGACTCTTCCTAGAGCTGGCCACCCAGCCAAACTGAGCAATCGGAGAAGGGCCTTGGTCAGGGAGGTGACCAAGAACCCAATGGTCACTCTGAAGGAGCTCCAGAGTTCCTCTGTGGAGATGGGAGAATCTTCTAGAAGGACAACCATCTCTGCAGCACTCCACCAATCAGGCCTTTATGGTAGAATGGCCAGACGGAAGCCACTCCTCAGTAAAAGGCACATGACAGCCCGCTTGGAGTTTGCCAAAAGGCACCTAAAGGACTCTCAGACCATGAGAAACAAGATTCTCTGGTCTGATGAAACCAAGATTGAACTCTTTGGCCTGAATGCCAAGCGTAATGTCTGGAGGAAACCTGGTACAGTCCCTACGGTGAAGCATGTTGTTGTCAGAATCATGTAGTGGGGATGTTTTTCAGGATCAAGGGAAGGATGAACGGAGCAAAGTACAGAGAGATCCTTGATGAAAACCTGCTCCAGAGCGATCAGGACCTCAGACTTGGGGGAAGGTTCTCCTTCCAACACAACAATGACCCAAGACAACACAGGAGGGGCTTCGGGACAAGTCCCTGAATGTCCTTGAGTGACCCAGCCAGAGTCCGGACTTGAACCCGATCGAACATCTCTGGAGAGACCTGAATATAGCTGTGAAGCGACGCTCCACATCCAAACTGGCAGAACTTGAGAGGATCTGCAGAGAAGAATGGGAGAAACTCCCCAAATAGAGGGTCTGAATGCTTACAGTGGCAAGAAAAACTATGTGAATCCTTTGGAATTATCTGTATTCCTGCATAAATTGGTCATAAAATTAGATCTGATCTTCATCTAAGTCACAACAACAGACAAACACAGTCTGCTTAAACTAATAACACACAAATTATTGTATTTTTCTTGTCTATATTGAATACATTGTTTAAACAATCACAGTGTAGGTTAGGAAAAGTATGTGGACCCCTAAGTTAATGACTTCTCCAAAAGCTAATTGGAGTCAGGAGTCAGCTAACCTGGAGTACAATCATTGAGACGAGATTGGCGATGTTGGTTAGAGCTGCCCTGCCCTATAAAAAACATTTACAAAATTTGAGTTTGCTATTCACAAGAAACATTGCCTGGTGTGAACCATGCCTCAAACAAAAGAGATCTCAGAAGACCCAATATTAAGAATTGTTGACTTGCAAAAAAGCTGGAAAGGGTTACAAATGTATCTCTAAAAGCCTTTATGTTCATCAATCCATGGTAAGACAAATTGTCTCTAAATGGAGAAACGTCAGCACTGTTGCTACTCTCCCTAGGATGGCCGTGCTGCAAAGATGACTGCAAGTGCACAGCACAGAATGCTCAATGAGATTAAGAAGAATCATAGAGTGTCAGCTAAAGACTTACAGAAATCTCTGGAACATGCTAACATCTCTGCAGACGAGTCTACGATAGGTAAAACACTAAACAAGAATGGTGTTGATGGGAGGACACTACGGAAGAAGTCACTGCTGTCCAAAAAAAACATTGATGCACGCCTGAAGTTCGCAAAAGAGCATCTGGATGTTTCACAGCACTACTGGCTAAATATTCTGTGGACAGAATAAACTAAAGTTGAGTTGTTTGGAAGGAACATACAACACTATGTGTGGAGAATAAAAGGCACAGCACACCAACATCAAAACCTAATCCCAACTGTAAAGTATGGTGGAGGGAGCATCATGGTTTGGAGCTGTTTTGTTGCCTCAGGGCCTGGACAGCTTGCTATCATCAACGGAAAAATCTATTCCCAAGTTTATCAAGACATTTTGCAGGAGAATGTAAGGCTATCTGTCCGCTAATTGAAGCTCAACAGAAGTTGAGTGATGCAACAGGACAACGACCCAAAACGCTGAAGTAAATCAACAACAGAATGGCTTCAACAGAAGAAAATACGCCTTCTGGAGTGGCCCAGTCAGAGTCCTGACCTCAACCCAATTGAGATGCTGTTGCATGACCTCAAGAGAGCGGTTCACACCAGACATCCCAAGAATATTGCTAAACTGAAAAGTGTTTTGTAAAGAGGAATGGCCCAAAATTCCTCCTGACTGTTGTGCAGGTCTGATCTGCAACTACAGAAAACATTTGGTTGAGGTTGGTGCTGCCAGAGGAGGGTCAACCCGTTATTAAATCCAAGGTTTCACATACTTTTAGTATGCACTATAGCCTTTTTCACACTGCTCAAATAAGTTTTATTTTTCCTATCCGTTTTGGAAAACTGACTGTCCACAAGTGACAAGTGACAAAATCGGATTTGTGTGTTCAGACAGCAATCATTTGCTGACATGGCTACACTAGTTGTCATAGCAACAGCCAGTGTGTGCGCAGTGGTGTAGGCTGATTGGTAGAAGTGCTTGCTATCACTCAGAAGTTATGTAGCAGGGTAAGGTGACAATGCCTGCCATGTACGTTCCCCAGTTGCTTTAAATGTTCAAAATCACAGTGTAAGAACACTTAAAGCCTCAATGGATAAGACGGTCCAACTTTCAAAACAAGTCATTTTTGGCTAGCCACAGCAGTCAACTATACTGAGCAAAAATATATACTGAACAAAAACATGAACGCAACATGTAAAGTGTTAAAAGATCCCAGAATTTTTACATTATGCACAGAAATCTTATTTCTCTCCAATCTTGTGCACAAATTTGTTTACATCCCCGTTAGTCAGCATTTCTCCTATACCAAGATAATAAATCCACCTAACAGGTGTGGCATATGAAGCTGATTAACAGCATGATCATTACACAGGTGCACCTTGTGCTGGGGACAATAAAAGGCCACTCTAAAATGTGCAGTTTTGTCACACAACACAATGCCATAGATGTCTCAAGTTTTGAGGGAGCATGCAATTGGTATGCTGACTGCAGGAATGTCCACTAGAGCTGTTGCCAGAGAATGTAATGTTCATTTCTCTACCATAAGCCGCCTCCAACGTCATTTTAGAGAATTTTTCAGGAAGTCCAAACTGCCTCACAACTGCAGACCACGTGAAACCACGCCAACCCAGGAACTCCACATCCGGCTTCTTGACCTTCGGGATTGTCTGAGACCAGCCACCTGGATAGTGGATGAAACTGTGGCTTTGTACAATCAAATAATTTCTGCAAAAACTGTCAGAATCCATCTCAGGGAAGCTAATCTGCGTGCTCATCGTCCTCACCAGGGTCTGGACCTAAATGCAGTTCAGCGTGGTAACTGACTTCAGTGGGCAAATGGCAGGAGTAGTTTGGGGGAGCGGTTTGCTGATTTCAACTTTGTGAACAGAGTGCCCCATGGTGGCAGTGGGGTTATGGTATGATAAGGCATAAGCTACGGATAATGAACCCAATTGCATTTTATCAATGGCATTTTCGAATGCACAGAGATACCGTGACAAGATCCTGAGGCCCATTGTCGTGTTATTCATCTGCCACCATCATCTCATGATTTAGCATGATAATACACAGCCCCATTGTCAAGGCTCAGGAGAAGGCCCAGATGAAGATCACTACTAGGAAAGTATTATGTACAAGAGAAGACCAAATGCATAAATAAGTCAACGAATAATTGTTAAATAAAATATGGAACAGTTAATGAAAATGTTACATTTCCTTTTGGATCAAGGTAGATACTAGCTAGCTTGCTGACAGCAAGGCTTTGACAAGAGATTACATGCAAGAGCTTGCAGGGATTTGTAGTCTTGTATGATGTCTAATTTGATGTTAATTAGCATTTTCGAATATGAGAGTAAATAAAGCTGAATACATTGATAAATGTCACCTTGTCCAAGAGAGAGTTACATCTTTTTTGTACAGATTTGACAGTGCTACTGATAGTAGTGGTTGTGCTTGGCTTGCACGTGCAAATTCAGCATACACCACATTCTATAATAGAATTGTGTTATTTGACGTGTCAAATTAAAAGCTTATTTCACACGTAAAATAATGCTTTTTTTTACATGCAAAGACCCAAACGGTGTTCAATGTGCCTCACCCTAACAATATAGTCTATTTTCATCTTATAATTTCACCTACTGTTCTAACTTGGTGGTGCACATGTAGCCTATAACCTGTTTTAGAGAAATGTAATCATTGAATATTATAAGAGCTTTCATTGTCTGTTTATATGCCCCCTATATTTATCCTACGGTTCTGACTTGTACACTGTAAGAACCGCCCATGTTCTGAATTCTGTCGCTGTACATTTCAAAAGTACTGAACAAATAGTTATATTGACTTTGCCCATCATCGCTTGCTCATTAATGTCTTAATTGAAATTACGGATTGCCTCTTACCCGCTTGTCCTCCCCTTATGCCATAGTTTGTACATCTCAATTGGCAGTATAAACCACATTTGTTTAAGCAAGTCTGCCATATCAGCTGTGTTTTTTTTAAAGGCAGTAAATGAGACTGAATTAACTGTTTCGCTGCCAGACAAGGCTCCGCTGATAGCCAGGTGTAGCAATGGTAACTCCTGAATCAATAGAATTACAAGGACTGTAATCTTCAATGCAAACGCTTTCAATGTTACAGAACAAATATGGCTAACATTAAATGACTAACCTCATTGTTGGGGCAGCTTTATGTAGGCCCTAATAGTTTGTGTGCACCGTTTGACACCGTTATAGTGCAATTAATGTATTGTTTAGTGTTGTGTTGTGTAGTGTAGTGGCTTTGCTGGCATGTGTCGCACATTTTTTTTTTTGCCCCACCAAGATTTACATGCTAAAATCGCCACTGGACCTACACAGTTTCTTCACTGCATACAGCTCTCTAATAATCACCAAAATTAAAGCTAAACAGCCAGAGAGTATCAAACATTCCAAAAACGATGGATAGAGGAATATATTTTCCAAACATTGAAAAATGTGTTTGACACCTCTGCTCTAAAAGTGTAACGCTTCGACAGTGTCTGCATTTTGGTACACCAGAATTACATTACTTTCCAATGAAACAATGCGTTTGCCTTGCAGAGGCAGTTGCAGTGTATTCGGTGTGGTGCATATGTTGGATTTATCGAACCTATGTATCAAACTGTATGTGTAACCGGCTTGACAGAAATGGTAGCAGAAAGTGAATGTTGATGATGCTGCATACTATTTTGCGCAAAGCAGTATCGGTGTGTTCGAAGCCTTAATGCATTTTGGTACACCAGAATTACATTCATTTCCAATGAACCGCTGCGTTGCCTTGCAGCATTGTGTTGCAGATACAGCTCGTTCGGTATGGTACATATGTTGGATTTACCGAACGTGTATGAGTAGATGGCTTGACAAAAATGGTATGATGAACTTTTGTTGAGCGCATATCCAGATGACGCTGCATACTATTTTTCAAAGCGTTACGCTTCGATCACACCAACAGTATCATTACCTTTTGGTACACCAGAATTACATTCATTTCCAATGAAACGCTGCATTTGCCTTGCAACATTGCATTGCAGTTGCAGTGCGTTCGTTTGTGGTGCATACATTGGATTTATCGAACGTATGATAAACTGTGTGCGTAGACGGCTTTACAGAAATAGTAGCAGAAATTGAATGTTGATGATGCTGCGTACTATTTAGCACAAATTCACTGTCGGGGTGTTCGAAGCGTTATTGCATTTTGGTACACCAGAATTACATTCATTTCCAATGAAACGCTGCGTTTGCCTTGCAGCATTTCATTGCAGAGACGTAGACAGCTTGCGCTAGAACGACGTGACGTCATTGGGTCAAAGTTTACAGCTATGGCGTCGGGAAATGGAATTGCTTCTCTGGTGAGAATCCACAAGATTAAATAACAGTATTTTAACTGAATGTACATGTAATATACGGGTATATTGTAGCTGCATATATAAGTGAACTGTTAAAGTATATGATGCATGTTTTATTTGGACTGATGCCGGCCTGCTGTTTAAAATGCCGCTGGCTAAACGAGGACAACGTTGATTGAGTTAAACATGTGCTTACCATTACACTGCAGCAATATTGAATTACTAATGCTAATGACATTTTGTCGTTATATAGGGTGTGATATCAATTGTAATACTTTTCTTTTGTAATGGTTATGTTATTCAGGGCGTGGAGGGAGCTACAGCAGCCGCCCAGGCTCTGTCTCTACCAGCTGAGGCTTATGGGAACGATGTGAGTAACACACCGGTGCTATTTAGGTTTCCTCTCTGACACAAACTCACAACACAATAGTTTTCTAGTGTGTTAGTTTCAAAGTTTATTCGCCACGTGCACAGGATACAACAGGTGTAAAACAGTCAAATTAAATTCTTACCTAGAGAACTCTTTCCCAACATTGCAACTAACCTGTGTGTGTGTGTGTGCCTCAGCCTCAACTGGAGGTGATGTGGGCGATGAAGGCTTACAATCATGCAGAGATCTACTTTAATGTGAGTATCTCTTTCTCACAAGCACCTGAAATCAGGTAAACTACCCACATGGAAAAAATACTACAGTTTACTATAGAATAGTACAGTATTATCCACAAAAAAAACTGTAGTAAATACTACAGTTGTGTGCAAAAACACTACAGTATTTAATTTGCATATACCCTGCCTATTTCCCTCCCCCGATATCCCAATTTGTGCCACCCATAAGTGAGAAACCTACATGCTAAGTATAACCATATTGTGTGCCATACAGGTTATAGAGAAAACTACAGTAAATACTACAGTATATTATTAGTCCTCAAAAACACTACAGTAAATACTACAGCAGTGGATCTACAAGTTTTGCCTCGGGACCCAAATTGAGCCAGGTTGCCTCAGTCGCGACCCAATATACAATCTGGAAAACTATATTTAATGCTATATTGATAGTAAATGTGTAAATTATGACAAGGGAACAACATTCTCACCTCTCATTTTCAATAAATACATTTTGCCCATATTCTTCAAGAATGTTAAACTCACTGGCTTGAGACCACAAAATCAACCAAAATAGTGCTGCTAATAGATCTATTTTGAAACATTGATAGTTCATATTTTCTTCCAGGTTTGTAGTTTTTTTCATTAAAATATAAACTGTATGTATATATTCAAAACCTCCCCGGACCCGAACTGGGGTCACGACCCACCAGTTGAGAATAGCTGTACAACAGTATACAACAGTCCACAAAAACACTACATTAATTACTTTAGTATAAATACTGTAGTAAACACAAGTTAACAGTAAAGTCTGCAAACGCACTATAATACTACAGTATTTAGACCATAGTATGTTTTTTTTATGTGGGTAGGTGGAGCATAATACCAATAATAGCAGCCACATTGCACTGATCTAGTCCTTCCCTCCAGCTAATCGTGTCTGTCTGTGTGTAGCTGATCTCGTCGGTAGACCCCAGTAATCTGAAGCTGACCAAGGTGGATGACCAGATCTATACGTCCTTCAGAGAATCCTTCTCAGACCTCAACATCAAGAACTTGGACCCAGACATGCTCAAAACGGCCGATGCCAAAGAGGTAGGGGACTGGGTGTGTTATAGGTGTCAGAAATACAAAAAGGGACGGCGGAAGAGTGAGAGAGAAACTAACTTAGTCTCTGTGTTGGTGTCTAGAAGTGGCGTCCGTTCTGTAACCAGTTCGACGGGGTGGTGGAGGACTTTAACTACGGGACTTTGCTACGACTTGACTGTGAGAAGGACTACACAGAGGAAAACACCATATTTGGTATGTTCAGCGAGTCACTATTACACATACAAAACGTTGTCACTGTTAAAAAGTGGCATGAGGAGCATAGCAGTGTAAGGGTCCTGTGTAGCCCAGTGACTACACCAGTGTTAACTGCGATCATGTTGTTCCTGCAGCCACCAGGATCCAGTTCTTTGCCATCGAGATCGCTAGGAACAGAGAAGGATTCAACGCCCCTGTTTTTCAGGCCAAAAAACAGCCTTCTTAACCCATACCCTATAACCTTCTTAGCCTAGTCTCCAACACCCTTGTAAACCCAACCAAGGAAGAGTTTCAACAGCCCTGGTTTGACACCCTACCTTTTGACCTAGGTATGGGATACTCTGAACCCCACATCACCTACAACCTCTAACCCAGGAAACAGATAACATTTCAACAGCCCTGGTTACCAGGCTTAACATCCCCATTGCTTGACATCCATCTCCTTACACCTTTCCTGTGTGATTGTCGACTGGATACTAGACCAGTGGCACGTTCAGCAGGGCACCATGTTGTGGAACGTTCATAGATATATAGAACAATGACTTATCTGCAACGTTTGCTTACTGGGGGTGGCCCAGAGGTCCACACTGCAGCCTGCATCCCACTGTGCATGAGTGCGTGTACTGATGTCCAAACTGAGCATGGTAGCTACAGAGCCTTCAGAAAGTATTCACACCCCTTGATTTTCCACATCTTGTTACAGCCTGAATTTAAAGTGGAAGTTGTGATTGTGTCACTGGCCTACACAATACCCCATAATGTCAGTGGAATAATGTTTTTAGAAAATCTAAAGCCTTGAGTCAAGTATTCAACCCCTTATATGGCCAGCCTAAATAGGTTCAGGAGTAGAAATGTGTTTAACATGATTTAACGACTACCTCATCTCTGTAACCCACAGATAATTAAGGTCCCTCAGACGAGCAGTGAATTTCAAACACAGATTTATCCAGATCAGGGAGGTTTTCCAATGTCGCAAAGGGTAGATGGGTAAAAAAAAAAAGACATTGAATATCCATTTGAACATGGTTAAGTTATTACACTTTGGCTGGTGAATTGATACACCCAGTCACAAGGATAAATGCATCCTTCCTAACTCAGTTGCCGGAGAGGAAGGAAACCGCTCAGGGATTTCACCATGAGGCCAATAGTGCATTTAAAACCGTTAGTTTAATGGCTGTGATAGAAAATTGAGGATGGATCAACATTGTAGTTACTCCACAATAACTGAAATGACAGAGTGAAAACACATTCTCCCAAAAATGTATACTGTTTGCAATAAGGCACCAACGTAAAACTGCAAACAATTGGCTAAGAAATTAACTTTGTCCTGAATACAAAGCATTGTTTGAGGCAAATCCAACATCACTGAGTACCACTTAATATTTATGACTAGGGAGTTTGGGATACAAATAAACAAGAGCTAAGCACAGGCGAAAACCTGGTTGTCTGCTTTCCAACATACACTGGGAGACATTCACCTTTCAGCAGGACAATAACCTAAAACAAGGCTAAATATGGTTGCTTACCAAGACGACATTGAATGTTACTGAGTGGCATAGTTGACTTAAATGGCTGTCTAACAATGACCAACTTGACAGAGCTTGAAGAATTTAAGAGAATGTGCAAAGATGATTCTAACATGAATTGACTCGGAGTTGAATACTTGTCTAAAAGATATCATTTTCCCACTTTGACATGAGTATTGTGTAGATTGTTCACACAAAAAATGACTTTTTTTATCCCAGTGTGAATACTTTAAGGCGTTGTAAATGTAATTAGGTTCTCTAATTTGTGGCAATTTCTGGGTATGTTCTTGTACAGTTTGTTTCAAATGACATTCTTTATAGTGAACCACTTTGACCAGTGTGCTGACTAAAAGTGGTGCACTATAAAGGAAAATGGGGTGTCCTTTTTGATTTGCCCGGTGTGTGTATCCGACCGCATTCACTGACTGGTTGCGTGAATGGTAAAAATACAAATCTGAATAAATGGATGTCTGGAATCAGCATGTAGCCTGTGTATGTTTAATCCTTATGACAATATTATCTTGCTAGTCTGCACCACACACTAAAGACATTACCCCATGTTGTGCAGTGGAAGAACTGACAGCGCGGTATACAAACCAAATGACGTTTATTTGCAGTCAATGATGACACTATAATATGTAGCCGACATCCACACAACTCAACCAAGCTACCGATCCAACACACACTCACATCAGAGAACCAAGCTACTGATCCAACACACACACACAAACTTCAGGGAACCAAAACAATAGAAACCAGAAGTCAAATCAACATGGTTAGAGATGAGCTAGTCGTCACAAACAGTTAGCAGCAACATCTGTAGAGTAGCACAAGTTGCTAATGAACTCTGAACCCCCATCTCCTCTAATACACAGTTCTGTATTCTTATTCCTATCATCCATATCCCTGTAATACACAGCTCTGTTCTACTAAAGGTTGCATTCTTCATTTAATCATTTAGAAATAAACAATCCTTCAGGGAGCTTGGAGACGAGTGCTGAAAGTTCTAGAATTTCCTGGTAGGTTCTGGCTGGAGCTCACCACTCCTTCACAGCACCCTAGGAGGCCACACACACACACACACACCTCACACTAACACACCAGAGACTGCAGTGACGCTCCGATCTGTGACCCCTACACACTAGCCTGCTCAGACACTTCACCCCTCCCCTAACCCAACTAACTCCCTTAAGGTTAGTGTCAGCTCCAACCAGCCTACCAGAGGGTAAAGTGGAGCATAACCTTAACCCATTTAACCCTGCCCCACACCCAAATCCTAATGGAACAAGTAATCATTTTCTAGGCAAAGTGTCTCGGTGCTAGGGTTAGTGTCTAGGGAGTAAAGCGGGGTGGGTATTTACAGCACTCCAACTAAAAGGCCAGAGGAAATGTACAACACAGCCACTCTTTCTCTGCCCCTTTGCAGCTCTAGTGCTCTCTCATCCCCTGTAGAAAGTTTGCTCCCCACAGACAAACAGGTGCACTGACTCACTACACTGTAAAAAGTTCAATCACACGTTTCTCATTTTGTTTTAAATTCAATCAATATAAACATTGTTCAAAATGTTATGAAAAAAAATGTACACTTGTTTTGTTGTTTCTATACAAGGCAGGCAGAAGCAGAGAACTACATTTACCAGCTTCCCCATTTTCACCCGCTCTCCTCTTTCACCCCCCCCATTCCTCTCCCGCTAGAATGTGTAGAGGTATCCTCCGTCCATCCTCCTTCTCCTCCCAGCAGAGCGACCTGCGGTGACCTCTACAAACTGGCTTTAAAATAGATCTGTATATTTATAGGCTTCTATAAAAAAGGAGGGGGGAACCAAAAGGGGGAGGAGAGGAAGGGTGAGAGGAGGGGTTGAGTTGGGAGGGGGAAGCTGCTCTGTGTGGAGCAGGAGTGCGTGGAAGGTCAGCTCATCATGTCATTGCTGTTGACGCCGTAAGAAGAGTTCTTCATGCTGTCGTTCACCTCCCTCCGGAACACCGACAAATTCTGGGTGAACCTGCACAGATTAATACAGAGAGAGTTAACAGTGACTGTGCACACCGATAACACGTGTGGAGAGAGGGTCGCTGGGATTGTGTGTACCTGTCTCGGTTCTTGGTTAGCAGGTTGCGTTCTATCCCCTCCATCAGGTTTTCAAAGCAGAGATGCATGGCCTGCTGCTTCTCTGGAGGCTGGCTGTTCACAATACTGTTTCTCAAGTCTGCAAAATACTACACACCCAGACAAAAATTCAGCTTCTCTGATCGGACAAATACTGCAGGAATGGAGGTATACACACACACACGGGTAGAGGCTGTTTTTTTTTACCAGGATCGTCCACTCAGCAACAAGCAAAAAAATCCCATGACAAACGTAAGTCGATCTCAGATGGATTGTCTGGGGCCAAGTTAACCTCCCCTTTCATGTAAGATAGTAATTAACATAATGCTTTTAGGGAAAGGGGTTCATTTTGAACATGTATTTAACTTGCTTAGGGGGTCTGGGGTCTTCCCCGGGATCATTTTTATGTAGGACAGAAGCTAAAAAAACAATCTAATCCAAAATTAATTAAAAATAATGACACCATCTAAAATATAATTTCCACCTCCAGAAATGAGCCCAATAACATACGGGACCATACATAGCCTACACATGGTCTATACTATCAAAGGTGTTATAAGCAATAAGCATGATCATCTGTAGCCCAACTAATGCAGCATAATGGCAAAAAAGAAATGTACATAGGCTGAAGCATGGGGTTTGTTCTTCTGCATTTACCCCACTGGACACAACCTCATTATTATTAACTCCCCAAAAAGTTATGTTGGGGGGGGTTTCTATTACAAAGTATGTGATTGCACTTTTAAAGACACTGTTGCCCCTTTAAGAGCTCTGTTGCGCAGCTGCACCTAAATCTCACTTGTAACTGCATTTGTAAAATGTCACACGCACAATTGAAGGAGTAGAAGAGAATTCAACGTGATATGGTGGTAGCAATGGAAAACTGGGATCAACAGTCAAGGTCAAAAATCCTTCTTTAACCCGTGTCCTCCCCTTCATCTACACTGGGATCATTGCTTTCACCTGGTCAGTCATGGAATGAGACTAACCAGGTGTTCCTAATGTTTTGTATGTCAGTTCAGTGCACACAAGATAAAATATACACTATCGTCTAAAAGTTTGTGGTCACTTAGAAAATGTCCTTGTTTTTGAAAGAAAAGCAATTATTTTGTCCGTTAAAATGACATCAAATTGGTCATATACAGTGTAGACATTGTTAATGTTGTAAATGACTATTGTAGCTGGAAACGGCAGATTTTTTATGGAATATCTACACAGGCTCATTATCAGCAACCATCACTACTGTGTTCCAATGGCACGTTGTGTTAACTAATCCAAGTTTATCATTTTAAAAAGGCTAATTGATCATTAGAAAACCCTTTTGCAGTTATGTTAGCACAGCTGAAGACTTGCGCCGATTAAAGAAGCAATGGCCTTCTTTAGACTAGTTGAGCATCTGTAGCATCAGCATTTGTGGGTTCTATTCCATGTAAGAAATTGCCAAGAAACTGAAGATCTCGTACAACGCTGTGTGCTACTCCCTTTACAAAACGGCACTAACCAGAATAGAAAGAGGAGTGGGAGGCCCCGGTGCACAACTGAGCAAAAGGACAAGTACATTAGAGTGTCTAGTTAGAGAAACAGACACCTCAAGTATTCAACTGGCAGCTTCATTAAATAGTACCCGCAAAACACCAGTCTCAATGTCAACAGTAAAGAGACGACTCCGGGATGCTGGCCTTCTAGGCATAGTTGCAAAGAAAAAGCCATTCTCAGACTGGCCAATAAAAATAAAATATTAAGATGGGCTAAAGAACAGACACTGGATAGAGGAAGATTAGAAAAAAGTGATATGGCCAGACAAATCTGCTTTGGTGGTGGTAAAGTGGGAAATTTAAGAGTATCACTCCATTTTGCAACACCATGCCATACCTTGCACTTAATTGGAGCCAATTTCCTCCTACAACAGGACAATGACCCAAAGCACAGCTCCAAATTATGCAATAACTATTTAGGGAAGAAGCAGTGAACTGGTATTCTGTCTATAATGGAGTGGCAAGCACAGTCACCGGATCTCAACCCTATTGAGCTGTTGTTGGTACATCTTGACCATATGGTACGTAAGAAGTGCCCATCAAGCCAATCCAACTTGTGGGAGGTGCTTCAGAAAGCATGGGGTGAAATCTCTTCAGATTATCTCAACAAATTGACAACTAGAATGCCAAAGGTCTGCAAGGCTGTAATTGCTACAAATGGAGGATTCTTTGACGAAAGCAAAGTTTGAAGGACACAATTATTATTTCAATGAAAAATAATTATTTATAACCTTGTCAATGTCTTGACTATATTTCCTATTCATTTTGGAACTCATTTCATGTATGTTTTCATGGAAAACAAGGACATTGCTAAGTGACCCCAAACTTTTGAACGGTATAGTGTATTTCATAAAACAGACATGATTCTGATTTAGGCCATGTCATTTTCAAACAAGCACCACAGAGATTTTTCTTGCAGATCTCAAAAATGGCCTCTCCAGAATCCATATGACGAAAAATCCTTTAACCCCTGTACATGTGTTCCAGGGAGTGGTGGGATAGTGGGTGTGTGGTTGTGTACCTGTACCTTCTCGTTGAGCAGGATGAGGCCCAGTAGAGGTCTGGACATGGACCACTGGTTCCTGCAGTCCTCAAAGATGATGATGTTCAACACCGTGGACAGCATCTGTAGGACAAACACACAGATTGATTAGTGTGTGTTTGTGTTAGTGATGCGCAGGTCAGCTGTTTGTTCACCAGCACCCACCCGTAATTACTAATAACCCATCTGCCCAACTATGTGATCGTGAAATCCTGAGGCCTGACCCTAACCCGCAAATATAGAAATTGCACTGTACAGTTAGTTCCCTTTTTGTCTCTTCAACAATTACGTTTTTATTCAACATTTTTGTATTGAACAGTAGCCTATTGTTTTCTGAAACCAAAAAAAATGGTAAACAAAAGCCTAAACCAGGGATGGGAAACTGGCAGCCCGCTCAGATCATTGATTTTGTTAGTCTCACTCAGATACACTACATGATGAAAAGTATGCTTGTCAAACATCCCATTCCAAAATCATTGGCATTAAGATGGTCCCACCTTTCCTGCTATAACAGCCTTTACTGTTCTGGGAACATCACTGCGGGGACTTGTTTCCATTCAGTCACAAGAGCATTAGTGAGGTCGGGCACTGATGTTGGCCGATTATGCCTGGCTCGCAGTCGGTGTTCTAATTCATCCCAAAGGTGTTCGATGGTGTTGAGGTCAGGGCTCTGTGTAGGCCAGTCAAGTTGCTCCACACCGATTGACAAACCATTTCTGTATGGACCTCCCTTTGTGCACTGGGGCATTCTCATGCTAAAAAAGGAAACGACCTCCCCCAACCTGTTGCCACAAAGTCGGAAGCACAGAATAGTCTTCAGCACTCGACGGTCCTGTTCTGTGAGCTTGTGGCCTACCATTTCGCGGCTCACCCGTTGTTGCTCCTAGATGTTTCCACTTCACAATAAAAGCACTTACAGTTGAACAGGGCAGCACTTGCAGGGCAGACACTTGTTGGAAATGGGGCATTCTATGACGGTGCAACGTTGAAAGTCACTGAGCTCTTCAGTAAGGCCATTCTACTGTCAATGTTTGTCTATGAAGATTGCACGGCTGGTGGGCTCGATTTTATACACCTGTCAGCAACAGGTGTGGCTGAAATAGCAGAATCCACTAATTTGAAAGAGTGTCCACATACTTTTGTATATATAGTGTATCATATTAAAACCTGCAAACATCTCTCTCCACACTATGGAACATGCTGTAAAAAAAGCTACTTTCTCTCTATGCCCCAAGACAAAATGTGTAGAATTTCACAAAATTAACTCTGTGGATCCCACCCCCAAAGTTGCCCATCCCTGGCCTAAACTGACACCATGTGCATGCCTTTGTGAAAATGCACTGTACAATGAGGCGATTTGCCTACTTTGTCTTCCTTTCTTTTGCAGCACAGTTGAGAAACAGAATAGTACCCATTAGAGGTCTTCACAGGTCCAAAATGTTGGACCAGTGGCTTTCCCACCTAACCCAATATGCATAAATAGAAATAAATAAAACTAGGGCCTGTTCCGAATGGACTCAAGGACAGTCAGACCAGTTCGGAAAAAGGACTGTGGAAAAACAGACCCAGATCGTCTACTACAAAGAGATAGGCGTACAGAAGGAGACTAAATAGTTAATTTAAATCAGAATATTTTTGATAAAGATGAGCATTATATATTGTTACATTAAAGAAGTTACTCTGGTAGGCCTAAAACATTCTTCCTCACATCAAGTTCAACTGTCGAGGCAGTTGGAGCACCGGTTTACACAGGCCTGCTGTAGCTAAAGCCTATCATAGCCACAACACACCAAATGTTCACAAAAGTTTCCAAAATGTATTAGGGTAATAACAAAAGTAAGTAAAGCCATTGTTTATAGGGAAAATATGAACAGGTTATTAAAATGCAGCATTACATTGTTCATTTTTTCATCTCGGTCTACTTGGTTTTTTCTTTTCATGGTTTGAGTGCGATTAACAAATCATAATCCCATTATACTGCTGCAAACACAACATTAAAGTTAGAACTTAATTTAGCCAAAGAAAATGGCTCAACAGAATGAAAAAAATACTTGTTGCATATTTAAAGAAACTGGTTTAAACCTTCACAAAAGTTTTGAACAGCCTATATTGCAGCAATTAGGCTTACCAACAAAATGTGAGTGCCTGTACTATAGGCTACCAAACAAAATGACAGCAATAGGCTAATGATATTTATTTTACAACTGGCCTACTTACAGTGCATTCGGAAAGTATTCAGACCCCGGGATTTTTCCCAAATATTGTTGCTCTAAAATGGAATCTATTTTTATCTACACACAATACCCCATAATGACAAGGCAAAAACCGGTTCTGACATTTTCTGTAAATGTACTCAAAATAAAAAACTGAAATATCATGTGTGTTTGTACCTGTTGGATCATCTCTGGGTGTTGCTGCATGATGTGTAGGAAGCGGTCATCTGTTGCCATAGCTGCAGGTCGTTTCTTAGTGGAGCGAGACAGCTGAATAGAAATAAGACATTTTATTTACATTCATAACAACACAGAACTTACAGGTATAATGTCATATGAATAGATTATAGAGCTACATGGAGGCAGTTGTTACCTGTTTGAACAGGTAGGTGACAATGTGGTCCAGACTGGAACAACACCCAGTACACACCATGGTATCTATAACAAAACACACAAACACATGTTAGTCACACACGTTTTTCAACCACTCCACAAATTTCTTGTTAAACTATAGTTTTGGCAAGTCAGTTAGGACATCTTTGTGCACTACATGTAATTTTTCCAACAATTGTTTACAGACAGATTATTTCACTGTATCACAATTCCAGTGGGTCAGAAGTTTACATACACTAAGTTGATTGTGCCATTAAACAGCTTGGAAAATTACAGAAAATGTAGCCATGGCTTTATAAGCTTCTGATAGGCTAATTGACATCATTTGGGTCAATTGGAGGTGTACCTGTGGATGTATTTCAAGGCTTACCTTCACACTCAGTGCCTCTTTGCTTGACATCATGGGAAAATCAAAAGAAATCAGCCAAGACCTCAGGAAAAAAAATTGTAGACCTTCACAAGTCTTGTTCATCATTGGGAGCAATTTCCAAACGCCTGAAGGCACCACGTTCATCTGTACAAACAATAGTACGCAAGTATAAACACCATGGGACCACGCAGCCGTCATACCGCTCAGGAAGGAGACGCGTTGTCTCCTAGAGATGAACGTACTTTGGTGCGAAAAGTGCAAATCAATCCCAGAACAGGAAAGGACCTTGTGAATATGCTGGAGGAAACAGGTACAAAAATATCTATATCCACAATAAAACGAGTCCTATATCGACATAACCTGAAAGGCCGCTCAGCAAGGAAGAAGCCACTGCTCCAAAACTGCCATAAAAAAGCCAGACTACGGTTTGCAACTGCACATGAGGACAAAGATCGTACTTTTTGGAGAAATGTCCTCTGGTCTGATGAAACAAAAATAGAACTCGTCGGCCATAATGACCATCGTTATGTTTGGAGGAAAAAGGGGGAGGCTTGCAAGCCGAAGAATACCATCCCAACCGTGAAGCACGGGGGTGGCAGCATCATGTTGTGGGGGTGCTTTTCTGCTGAAGGGACTGGTGCACTTCACAAAATAGATGGCATCATGAGGCAGGAAAATTAGGTGGATATATTGAAGCATCATCTCAAGACATCAGTCAGGAAGTTAAAGCGTTGTCGCAAATGGGTCTTCCAAATGGACAATGACCCCAAACATACTTCCAAAGTTGTGCCAAAATGGCTTCAGGACAACAAAGTCAAGGTATTTGAGTGGCCATCACAACGCCCTGACCTCAATCCCATAGAATATTTGTGGGCAGAACTGAAAAAGCATGTGCGAGCAAGGAGGCCTACAAACCTGACTCAGTTACACCAGCTCTGTCAAGAGAAATGGTCCAAAATTCACCCGACCTATTGTGGGAAGCTTGTGGAAGGCTACCCGAAACATTTGACCCAAGTTAAACAATTTAAAGGCAATGCTACAGAATACTAATTGAGTGTATGTAAACTTCTGACCCACTGGGAATGTGATGAAAGAATTCAGACCTGAAATAAATCATTCTCTCTACTATTATTCTGACATTTCACATTCTTAAAATAAAGTGGTGATCCTAACTGAGCTAAAACAGGGAATTTTTACTAGGATTAAATGTTAGGAATTGTGAAAAACTGAATTTAAATGTATTTGGCTAAGGTGTATGTAAACCTCCGACATCAACTGTATACAGTGGGGTAAAAAAGTATTTAGTCAGCCACCAATTGTGCAAGTCCTCCCACTTAAAAGATGAGGCCTGTAATTTTCATCATAGGTAAGCTTTAACTATGACAGACAAAATTAAGAAAAAAAAAACTCCAGAAAATCAGATTGTAGGATTTTTAATGAATTTATTTGCAAATTATGGTGGAAAATAAGTATTTGGTCACCTACAAACAAGCAAGATTTCTGGCTCTCACAGACCTGTAACAACTTATTTAAGAGGCTCCTCTGTCCTCCACTCGTTACCTGTATTAATGGCACCTGTTTGAACTTGTTATCAGTATAAAAGACACCTGTACACAACCTCAAACAGTTACACTCCAAATTCCACTATGGCCAAGACCAAAGAGCTGTCAAAGGACACCAGAAACAAAATTGTAGACCTGCACCAGGCTGGGAAGACGGAATCTGCAATAGGTAAGCAGCTTGGTTTGAAGAAATCAACTGTGGGAGCAATTATTAGGAAATGGAAGACATACAAGACCACTGATAATCTCCCTCGATGTGGGGCTCCACGCAAGATCTCACCCCGTGGGGTCAAAATGATCACAAGAACGGTGAGCAAAAATCCCAGAACCACACCCCCCGTGAACTCTAGTGAATGACCTGCAGAGAGCTGGGACCAAAGTAACAAAGCCTACCATCAGTAACACACTATGCCGCCAGGGACTCAAATCCTGCAGTGTCAGACGTGTCCCCCTGCTTAAGCCAGTACATGTCCAGGCCGTCTGAAGTTTGCTAGAGAGCATTTGGATGATCCAGAAGAAGATTGGGAGAATGTCATATGGTCAGATGAAACCAAAATATAACTTTTTGGTAAAAACTCAACTTGTTGTGTTTGGAGGACAAAGAATGCTGAGTTGCATCCAAAGAACACCATACCTACTGTGATGCATGGGGGTGGAAACATCATGCTTTGGGGCTGTTTTTCTGCAAAGGGACCAGGACGACTGATCCGTGTAAAGGAAAGAATGAATGGGGCCATGTATCGTCAGATTGAGTGAAAACCTCCTTCCATCAGCAAGGATATTGAAGATGAAACGTGGCTGGGTCTTTCAGCATGACAATGATCCCAAACACACCGCCTGGGCAACGAAGGAGTGGCTTCGTAAGAAGCATTTCAAGGTCCTGGAGTGGCCTAGCCAGTCTCCAGATCTCAACCCCATAGAAAATCTTTGGAGGGAGTTGAAAGTCCGTGTTGCCCAGCAACAGCCCCAAAACATCACTGCTCTAGAGGAGATCTGCATGGAGGAATGGGCCAAAATACCAGCAACAGTGTGTGAAAACCTTGTCAAATGTTTTCTGTAAGTCTTCACCTCTGTCATTTGCAACAAAGGGTATATAACAAAGTATTGAGATAAACTTGTGTTATTGACCAAACACTTACTTTCCACCATAATTTGCAAATAAATTCATAAAAAAATCCTACAATGTGATTTTCTGGATTCTTTCCCCTCATTTTGTCTGTCATAGTTGAAGTGTACCTATGATAAATTACAGGCCTCTCTCATCTTTTTAAGTGGGAGAACTTGCACAATTGGTGGCTGACTAAATATTTTTTTGCCCCACTGTATACTACCCAGTGCAGTGTGGTGCAGTGTGTGTGTATGTGTATATATATTACCCAGTGCAGTGAGTCCCTCGGAGATAGATGACAGTATGTACATGACGACATGCGGCTCTAGAGAAGCAATGAAGTTCATGTGATCCTGAGTCAACACCTCCAACAGACTGTAGAACGACTGGCTCAACTTGGGATAGTCCTGGAGGGAGGGATGCAGACAGGAGAGCAAAGGAGAGTTGGTGCAAGTTTTGCTGGAACTGCCATTGTCAGATTGTATATTTACAATGTTCAGAGAAATAGATCACTGTATGTATGCATCTACCAGCAGGTCGCTGTGTGGTATGGACAGCAGCAGTTTGATGAAGGTTTGTAGTGCGTTGTCCAGTGCGTCATCTCCATAGAGACGGAACACCCCGAAATTGACGTAGTTCCCAGAAAGCACAGCCTTCAGCATAGAGAAGCACACACTGACACCCTTCAGCTTCACACTGTACACCTGGTCCTTAGGCACCTCCCCGATGGTCAGGATACGATTACCTGGAGAAGGGGAGAGGGAGAACCAAGGAAATGAACATAAAATTGTGTGGCTGACCAACCAAATCACAATGCTCCAGTGAACAGCAACTGTTGCAATAAGACACTTAAATGTTTTACCATAGGTGGTGATCATCTTGCTGGTTTCTCTGAACAGCAGGATTCCGTTAGGCGACGACACGTCAAACTGTAACCTCTGTGACCTGGAAACAAACAGAGTTCGGGATTCCTATTTTCCAGAAAAATCTAACAAATTTTCCATCCCAAGACTTTCCCAGATATCCCGAGATTCTAGTTCAAACCGGAAATAGTATCTAAAAGCCTATAATACCAGCAAGGGGAAAATGGACAATTATACCACTGTAAATTGAGAAATACACAGAGGAATCTAACGGTTTCTTGTTGTGTTGCAATTGAATCAACTCAAAGTTCTTTCAAAGTCATCCTACTACTTAGTTGCTGTAGCTTATAGTTTTAATGTAGGCCTATGAAGCACTGTTGGCCAAATGGTCAAATAATTGTAGGTTATTACAGCTAGTGAAAATTGTAATTTTACCATCGACAGAAAGATGTCACCCAGCTTGTATGCTCTCTCCTCTCCCCTTTAAGAACAGCTGCCTGGCTATCAGGGAAATTGGGAAGATTCTGACTGTATATACTATGATAAGCGAGTTATGTAGTGACTTTGTTTAGCGCAGCATTAGATACACCATATATACACAAGAGTATGTGGACACCCCTTCAAAATGAGGGAATTCAGGTATTTCAGCCACACCCGTTGCTGACAGGTGTATAGAATTGAGCACATAGCCATGAAATCTCCATAGACAAACATTGGCAGTAGAATGACATTACTGAAAAGCTCAGTGACTTCCAACATGGCACTGTCATAGGATGCCACCTTTCCAACAAGTTCGTCAAATCTCTGCCCTGTTAGAGCTGCCCCGGTCAACTTTAAGTGCTGTTATTGTGAAGTGGAAACGTCTAGGAGCAACAGCTCAGCCGCAAAGTGGTAGGCCACACAAACTCACAGAATGGGACCGGCGAGTACTGAAGCGCGTAGCATGTGAAAATCGCCTGTCCTCGGTTGCAACCCTCACTTCAGAGTTCCAAACTATCTCAGGAAGAAACGTCAGCACAAGAACTGTCTGGAGGTTCACGAAATGGGTTTCCATGGCCGAGAACATCACTATGCGCAACGTCATGCGCCGGCTGGTGTGGTGTAAAGCTCACCGCCATTGGACTCTGGAGCAGTGGAAATGCGTTCTCTGGAGTGATGAATCACGCTTCACCATCTGGCAGTCTGACGGACAAATCTGGGTTTGGCGGATGCCAGGAGAACGCTACCTGCCTCAACGCATAGTGCCAACTGTTAAGTTTGGTGGAGGAAGAAAAATAGTCGGGGTCTGTTTCATGGTCCGGGCTAGGGCCCTTGGTTCCAGTGACGGGAAATCTCAACGCTACAGCATACAATGACATTCTAGACGATTCTGTGCTTCCAACTTTGTGGCAACAGTTTGAGGAAGGCCCTTTCCTGTTTCAACATGACAATGCCTCCATGCACAAAGCAAGGTCCATACAGAAATGGTTTGTCACGATCGTTCTGGAAGAACACGACTAGCCTGCACAGAGCCCTGACCTCAACCCCATCGAACACCTTTGGGATGAATTAGAACACTAACTGCGAGCCAGGCATAATTGGCCTACATCAATGCCCAACCTCACTAATGCTTGTGGCTGAATGGAAGCAAGTCCCCGCAGAAATGTTTCAACATCTAGTGGAAAGCCTTCCCAGAAGAGTGGAGGCTATCAAAGCAGCATAGGGGGGGGACCAATACCATAATAATGCCCATGATATTGGAATGAGAAGTTCGACGAGCAGGTGTCAACATACAAACAGTTGAAATCTGATTTTTACATACAGTGACGTTTTTCAACCACTCCACAAATATCTTAACTATAGTTTTGGCAAGTCGGTTAAGACATCTACTTTGTGCATGACAATTTTTCCAACAATTGTTTACAGACCAATTATTTAACTGTATCACAATTCCAATGGTAAGAAGCAAACATACACACAATTAGTATTTGGTAGCATTGCCTTTAAAATGTTTACCTTGGGTCAAACATTTTAGGTAGCTTCCACAAGCTTCCCACAATAAGATGGGTGAATTTTGGACCATTCCTCCTGACAGAGCTGGTGTAACTGAGTCAGGTTTGTCAGCCTCCTTACTCGCACAGACCTTTTCAGTTCTGCCTACAAATTTTCTATGGGATTGAGGTCAGGGCTTTGTGATGGCCACTCCAATACCTTGACTGTGTTGTCCTTAGACCATTTTGCCACAACTTTGGAAGTATGCTTGGGTCATTGTCCATTTGGAAGACCCATTTGTGACCAAGCAAATGCTGATGTCTTGAGATGTTGCTTCAATATATCCACCTAATTTTCCTGCCTCACGATGCAATCTATTTTGTGAAGTGCACCAGTCCCTCCTGCAGCAAAGCACCTCCACAACATGATGCTGCCACCCCCGTGCTTCACGGTTGGGATGGTGTTTTTTGGCTTGCAAGCCTCCCCTTTTTTCCTCCCCCAAACATAACGATGGTCATTATGGCCAAACAGTTCTATTTTTGTTTCATCAGACCAGAGGACATTTCTCCAAAAAGTACGATCTTTGTCCCCATGTGCAGTTGCAAACCGTAGTCCGGCTTTTTTATGCCGGTTTTGGAGCAGTGGCTTCTTCCTTGCTGAGCGGCCTTTCAGGTTATGTCGATATAAGATTAGTTTTACTCTGGATTTGGATACTTTTGTGCTCGTTTCCTCCAGCATCTTCACAAGGTCCTTTGCTGTTGTTCTGGGATTGATTTGCACTTTGCGCACATCTCTAGGAGACAGAACACGTCTCCTTCCTGAGCGGTATGACGGCTGCGTGGTCCCATACTTTTATACTATATATTGTTTGTACAGATGAGCGTAGTACCTTCAGGCGTTTGGAAATTGCTCCCAAGGAAAAAACAGACTTGGAGGTCTACACATTTTTGCTGAGGTCTTGGCTGATTCCTTTTGATTTTCCCATGACGTCAAGCAATGAGGCACTGAGTTTGAAGGTAGGCCTTAAAATACATCCACAGGTACACCTCCAATTGACTCAAATGATGTCAGTTAGCCTATCAGAAGCTTTAAAGCCATGACATAATTTTATGGAATTTTCCAAGCTGTTTAAAGGCACAGTCATCTTGTAAACTTCTGACCCACTGGAATTAGTGAATAGTGAATTATCACTTATATTATAAGTGAATTATAAGTGAAATAAACTGTCTGTAAACAATTGTTGGAAAAATTACTTGTGTCATGCACAAATTAGATGTCCTAACCGACTTGCCAAAACAATTGTTTGTTAACAAGAAATTTGTGGAGTGGTTGAAAAATGGGTTTTAATGACGCCAACCTAAGTGTATGTAAACTTCTGACTTATACTGTATGTTCACTGTGACAGACAAGCAAACAGCGTCAAATAGTAGTGTTGGGTTCTGAAAATATGAAATATATTTATTCATATCCCTGAGGGAGAGAGGGGAATGTATAACGTTTACATTCTGTCCGTATGCATTATTGTTAGCCAGAAGGGACCATATGGTAGGAAGAGACACATTCTGGGAAGAGTCAACATGACAGCCGTGAGTAGGAATGAGTGAGCACTTTGGGGCAGAGGTCAGGTCAGCTGAAGTGAGGAAGAACAGATATCATTAAGGTTCTATCTAGCAACAGAGATGCATTGGCTGTTCAGATGTGTAGGAGGAGACTCAGCATAGGAAAAAGGGTAAAAAAATAAAGGTTTATTTTTTTTTGTAACTTTAATTTAACTAGGCCAGTCAGTTATTAAGAACAAATTCTTATTTTCAATGACGGCCTCGGAACAGTGGGTTAACTGCCTTGTTCAGGGGCAGAACAACAGATGTTTACCTTTCAGCTCTGGGATTTTTACCTATCAGCTCGAGGATTCAATATTGCAACCTTTCGGTGACTTGTCCAACGCTCTAACCACTAGGCTACATGCCTCCCCATATGAGTGCTTGTGTGAATATGTTTGTCTTATGCAGCTGTATTGACCCAATGGGTGAACAAACTTGGTTTAAGCTTTACTAATCACCCGTGAGTTTTAATAGGTTAATTTAGAACCTAACAGTACTAATAGCATAAAATCAGCACCATGGACAGCTTTCGGTCAATTCCCCAGTAAATCTGAGCCATCGCTTTTGTTAGTGTAACATGGAACATTTTTGCGAATGTCTATTTCCTTGAGCGCTTTTGCAGACAATGTATTAGGCCTTTTGTTAGCAGCCGCTGTTTATATTTTGGTGCAACCAGCGTTGCACTACACTGAAACCGGCGTTGAAGATACGGCCCTATGGCCGTTATTGTTTTGCTGACGAAGCAGAGTTGGGGAGAGTCGCGCATCGTGATGAAAAAGAAAGTGCAGTACACCGCTGTTCTATTGCACATGCAATGATGTCAGAGGGGAATAAACAGTGTTCGTTGTCTACAGAACCCTCATTGTCATTACACAAACGGACATCGCAGTTTCACCATTAAGAATTCCAGCTTTTAACCCCAACACAGGGTTAGAGGTCGAGGGAGAAGTGTCAGGGTTCTGGTAGCATTGCATATTTTGTATTTCCACATAAGTGCGACATCGAAAATTGTACATATTTGTTCCAGTTGCCAAAAACAATTTCCCTTCGGGAATCGGGGATGCACTTGGTCAGAAAAAAAAAAAAAAAAAAATCAGGGCTAGAAGTGTGTGCATGTTTGTGTACCTGTTGTGGACGAGCTCAGCCATGAGCTTTAGGACAGGAGTGGTGCATGCTGGTACGTGGTACCAGAGTTCTATTGCTCTCTGCAGAATGGGCATGTAGGCTGGGTAGCTGGTGGAGGGGTTAAGGACAAAACTGTCAACCAATCACATCTCCGCTGCTACAGTGATTCCCTATTCTGCGACAGACGGTCTTATTTCTTCTAGACAACGCATTCCTAACATTCTGTAACCTTGCAACCTCCTACACCCTGGTCAGTAAAGGTCAGGGGTTACAGGTCAGAGGACAGGATTGAGAGTGTATAGAGGTCTGGGGGCAGTGAAGGATACATCCAGTCGAAGAGCATCATGAAGCTGGTCTTGGCGTTGAAGGCAAAGGCGATACCTCTCAGGTCTCTGACCAGCCCCACCAACGTCCTCTTGGCCTCCTGCTCGTTGAACGTGTTGGTGCTGAACATCTGAGCAACCGCTTCAAACGCTGCCGTCAGGGGCAGCATGAACTGTTCAAACTGGTCCTCATCCTCACCTACACATACACACGAAAAGGTGAAAGAATGAAAAGTTATCCAAATAAGAAATATTACTGATAATTGTGTAGATAGGCGTGTGTGTCTACCTAGGTCGACCATCAGCAGACGTCCCAGCGCGGTGTAGAATGTGGTGCGGCATCTCATGTCGCTGAGGTTTGATTGGTTGTTCACACCCAGGAAGGAGAAGTGCTCGCTCTGACATAGGAGAAAAGCAAAAGGCATTACCGAAAAATAACTGGATCAAAAGGCATAAATTGAGTTTCAGGCGGTTAGGGGTCGGGGTCAGGGTTCTTACTGTGTGGTTGTTCAGCATGAACTGAACAGCGCTGAGTTTCACCAACTTCCTCACACTGCTGTATGTACACACACACCGTCAAGGAGACAACACAGGAGCTGGAATATAACAGAAAACGAAACCCCACCCCTTTTCACACACACGGTAAAGGATATCCTATGGAAAGGTCGTTGAGTAACTGAAGCGTCTTGGAGGTGATCGGTTCACACTGGCCCCAGTACTTCAGATTGGTGATGCTGCAATCACAAATGGTAATCAATCAATCGTTATTTCATAGTACCAGTACTAGTACCAATACCACAGTAGACTCACATTTTTCCGATGAAGACGCTCAGTACCATGGTCTCATCATTTAGCCCCAGAACCTCTGACAGCCGCCGGTACAGCTGGGACACACAGACACACGTCATTAACCATTGGAACACCCCCTAGAGAGAGAGCAGCTACACAGCTAAAGTAGGAGAGAACTAGGATATAATCATCTGCTAGCAGCGTGACACCAGCCATACATCTCCACAGGGTTGAAGACAACACGCACCCATCAACTCTGCTCTCATCTCCCCAGCATGGCCGTACATTCCACCTCAGCTCGGAGGTATATTAGTGTGTGTGAGCAAAATGCCCTTTGTGAACAAACATGTGCACTTCACCCCCCCCCCCCCCCCCTTACTGGCTCTGAATTTGCTGATAGTAAACTACTTTATTTAAGAAAAGTGTACTATTAATGAGAACGTGCATACGGAAAGTATTCAGACCCCTTCTCCACAATTTGTTACATTAAATCCATTTTAGAATAATTGTTTTTTTCCCCGTCAATCTACACACAATACCTCATAATGACAAAGCAAAAAAACAGGTTGACATTTTTGCTAATGTATATCAAATAAAACAATAATATTACATTTTCATAAGTATTCAGACCCTTAGTTGAAGCACCTTCGGCAGTGATTACAGCCTCGAGTCTTCTTGGGTACTTTTTAAAAATGTATTTGACCTTTATTTAACTAGGCAAGTCAGTTAAGAACAAATTCTTATTTTCAATGACGGCCTTGTTCAGGGGCAGAACGACAGATTTTTACCTTGTCAGTTCGGGGATTCGATCCAGCAACCTTTCGGTTACTTGTCCAACGCTCTAACCACTAGGCTACCTGATGCTACAAGCTCAGCACACCTGTATTTGGGGAGTTTCTCCAATTCTTCTCTGCAGATCCTCGTAAGTGCTGTCAAGTTGGATGGGGAGGGTAGCTGCACAGCTATTTTCAGGTCTCTCTAGAGATGTTCGATCAGGTTCAAGTCTGGGCTCTGGCTGGGCCACTCGAGATTCAGAGACTTGTCCGGAAGCAGGTTTTCATCAAGGATGTCTCTGTACTTTGCTCCGTTCATTTTTCCCTTGATCCTGACTAGTCTTCCAGTCCCTGAACAACATCCCAGCAGCATAATGCTGCCACGTTTCACCGTAGGGATGGTGGCAGGTTTCCTCCAGATGTGACGCTTGGCATTCAGGCCAAAGAGTTCAATCTTGGTTTCATTCATTCTCATAGTCAGAGTTCTTTAGATTCCTTTTAGAAAACTCCAAGCGGGCTGTCATGTGCCTTTTACTGAGGAGTGGATTCCGTCTGGCCACTCTACCATAAAGGCCTGATTAGTGGAGTGCTGCAGAGATGGTTGTCCTTCTAGAAGGTTCTCCCATCTCCACAGAGGAACTCTGAAGCTCTGTCAGAGTGACGGGTTCTTTGTCACCTCCCTGACCAAGGCCCTTCTCCCTCGATTGCTCAGTTTGGCAGGACGGACTGCTTTAGGAAGAGGTGGTTCCAAACTTCTTCCATTTAACTATGATGGAGGCCAGTGTTCTTGAAGACCTTCAATGCTGCAGACATTTTTTGGTACCATTCCCCACATCTGTGCCTTGACACAATCCTGTCTCGGAGCTCTATGGACTATTAATTTGACCTCATGGCTTGGTTTTTGCTCTGACATGCACTGTCAACTGTGGGACCTTATATAGACAGGTGTGCCTTTCCAAATCATGTCCAATCAATTGGATTTTACACAGGTGGACTCCAATCAAGTTGTAGTAACATCTCAAGAATGATGGAAACAGGATGCACCTGAGCTCAATTTCCAGTCTCATAGTAAAAGTTCTTAAGATTTATGTAAATAAGGTATTTCTGTTTTGTCATTATGGGGTAGTGTGTAGATTGATGAGGAAAATGTTTTTATTTAATCAATTTTAGAAACGTAACAAAATGTAGAAAAGGGGAAGGGGTCTGAATACTTTCCGAATGCACTGTATGTGGTTTTCCAACCTAGCTATCTTAAGATGAAATCTCTAAATAAGTCGCTAAATGTTTAAAATGTCAAATGAAAATGTGAGGTAGTGTGTGTGTGGTAGAGTGTTAAATTGAGCAGAGCTGAGGGTGATTTGCCTAAGTAGCGGGAGGGAGGGGGGATTAGAGTGAAGGGTATTATAGAGGGGTATGTATGTATCATCTGCTGGTCTTTATTGTTCTTTAATCTGACAGGTCAGACTCATACGGTCCATCTCACACATACACAACTTGAAATATCAGACATTCCAGAGCCCTCATCATACAAATTATTCTAGAACTCCCCTGCCTCCACCCCACTTCCATTGGGCTCTCTCTGGCTAGCCATGTTAGCAGTAACACTGACCATGTCACTAGGAAGGGGTAGGAGAGGATTACTATAACACCAAACAGACATGTAGCGCGGGGGGGGGGGGGGCTGCTCTCTCTACTGTCGCCACTTATCTGGGCTGTTCACATTTTGCAGCCTCTGCCCAGCACAAAGAAAACGCAGTCAGTCAGCCCAAGTTGTATTGTAGAAAGGCTGTGTCTGCTCTAACATACCCACAGACAATGGAGTCTGGGACAAAAGAGCTGCTAGTTAAAATATAACACATAACTCTCACTAGTAACAGTCTAAGAGAGGGAGGGAGAGAGAGAGAGAGAGAAAGAGGGAGGGAAAGGGAGAGAGATTAACAAAGTTAGTCAGACATTTAATAGGATAGGATAAACTGTATTGTCTAGGCTTGGGCACTATCCAGATTTTCATATCGTCCTTCTCTCATCCCGGGATTTATGGTATTACTGGCATAGCACACAAGGGGGTGCTAAAAACGCAAGAAAAGTCCATTGGGCATCCATTACCAGAATGCTAACAAATTTAGCACACACAAATAGCGAAATCACAGATGCTGTTAGCTAAATGCTAACAAGCGAAAACAAACATAAAATAATTGCAAAGACAGGAAAATCCAGCCTATAAAGTTATACAATAGTGGCCAGTAGCTACCAAATATCATTTTTGGTGAGTGTGGCCATTTACAAGAGAAATTGTGTAAATGAACAAAGGGGATGCAGCATGTGTACACGGAGCAGATGGGAGAACAGAGGGGATTTTTTTTAAATATTCATTTATTTAAAAAAATAAAGTAAAATCGCTAGTAAGAAGCAAAGGAAAACAAAATGGTAGCTGTACAGACAACTCATCCAGAGCTCTAACTGGCAGAAATCCATTACAAAATATCTGATGGCAAACACTTAGTAGTTTCATACACGTTTAACTTCACCCACGTTTAACTTCACGTTTAACTTCAACTTCACCTTATGTGCGCTGTACAGGTACAGACTCGCCAATAGATACAGAACGCCATCAGCTCGCTTTCTCCCATTGTGCTATTTACTGTACTAACACGTGACTGGCTCAACTGTTTCCCGGGGAACTACGGTAAGCTTCATAATATGACAGGCGAAATGAAGAACGCAATCAGCTTAATCTCCAAACGTATTGCACAAGTTGACTGAAGGTATTCACTTAAAAAGTAGCTATTCAAGTGTATTGAAAAACTGCAAAGAAAAACCATCCTGTGGCTTTTTCCAAACACCCTGGTATACGGTATACCGCTCAAGCCTAGCATTGTCCTTGGTGGGGGAAATTGTCCTAGACACAACATTGCTGTGGATCATCTCAACATTAGATCACGTTTCAGGTCTGAAGCATAACAGTGTGTGTGTGGTAACAGTACTTACCTTGGAGGACTTTTGCACCTGGTCTCCGATGTAGATTTTCCTGAACTGTTCGAAGAAGCTGAGCATGGCCAACTCCAACCGCTCGTTACCCGCCTGGGCCAGCCGCGAGTCTGTTAGGTTCATCAGCTGGAGCACCCTGAGACGACACACACACACACTGATCAATTCATCTGCTGCAGCATCCATAGCAGGGCTGTCCCAGACAACAACAAATCTTCGACCGAGAGCGGTCCTGTTCTTTCCACTGATCGAAATGTTTCTTTCCATTTATTGACAGACACACCCCCTATGTGTTTGAATAAAAACTACATATGCAATGAGCTTGTCCGACGCTTTAAGCACACCGTTTGATCATTACGACACAGATGACTCAAAAGAGCCCGATGGTCACACTTTAAAAAAAAATGACAGTGAGTGCCTGTGTGACTGGCGCACGTTGTCTCGCTCTCCTCCCTACTGCAGCGAAAAGGTACCACAGCAACTGTTTATTGCGCTGTCCGTGCTGATGCTGCACCATCATTACAGCCATTTAGTTGTTTTACTTGTTTCTAACTGAAAAGTTTTGGTTACCGAAATCCCTAAATTGTTTAGGAAAAACATTCCCTATTCCCTCAACCCTTGCTCTCGTACGTGAAACATGTAAGCATCGTATCCGACCAATATGGCCTGACCTATAATCACATAAACACTGGTAATAAACTCAGAACACTGCTGTTAGATTACCATATAATTTTTTCTGACCATTTAGAAGTGTAAACAAAGTGTCCGTTCTAACCCAAAAATATATTTATAAAGCCTTTATTACAGCAGACTAAACACTGCTGCATGCATTCGTGAATTGCGGTTTATTTATTGCTTAGGCTAATTATTCAACACTCCCCCCGGAATTTAATTTTAAAACTAAAATGCTTGATTGCATTTCAAAAGACTGAATGTCTCGTACGGTGTGTGATGGCATGAACAAATGAATGATTGATACAGTAGCCTATACATTGAAATATAGGCCTAAGTTAGTTACATTATTAAGTCTAAACAGGACACGGTCTTCAGCCTCCAGTTTGATGGTGGTTATACAAGGCTACGATACAAAGCCTATTAATGATAATCACATTACTTATTATAACGATGATCATAATAACAATATGAAGGGGATCAAGAAAAAGGAGGGTATAGGAGCGACAGCTGCGTGCGTATTATGTGACAAACAGGTGCTGTTAGATTACAATATAATTGTTATGCCTGTTTGGAATGGTGTAAACAAAACTAAATAAATTATAAGTAATACCAGTCTATTCTAATGAAAAATAAAGTGTGAAGCCTTTATTAAAGCAATGAAAAGCGTAAAGAAAAACAGCCGAATCTGTGAAATTGCTTTATCCAACATTTTGTCGCTGCATGAGGCTTGGTGCACACGGAATCAGTAAGCTATTAAGCACATTTAACAGTTAGGCTATTGATTATAGACCCAATTTTCTTAGACAATTAGGCAAGGGCTGTTTCCTCGTCTGCTGCCTCCGCCGCAATGTCCTCAATCCCCATATATTATGCACATAGCAACATAGGGAAAAGAGCCAATTCTACAGCGCACTAAATACAATGTTTCAGAACCGTTGACAATGACCGTATCCAACATGGGAGAAAGAGCATGTTATAAAATAATATTTGATTTATTAGTGTTGAGACATTATTTTTTACAGCCTATCGACCAATCAATGGGCCAGTCAACTAAATGGGGTCAGCCCTAATCCGGACAAATATTTCCAATAGGACATGTAGGTGGCGGTATTGGTTAGGGTGAGGTTGTTGTGTGCGGACATACCGACAGACTAGTTCTCCGTCCATGGCATCTTGTTCATCTGTGGAGGCGAAGGACACTCTTCCTCCAATGACCGCCCCGATTATATACACCAACCATGTTAACCTTCCTGTAGAGATATAATTATATACACCAACCGTGTTAACCTTCCTGTAGAGATATAATTATAAACACCAACAACAGCAACCTGCCTGGTAACAAAAACATGTTTGTTTAAAGCGCTATTTTGTCACATATTTCTTTGATTGATTGATAGGGAGAGAGACTCACCCTCCTGGACAGTGATGTCGATGGTACTAGAGTTGGTAGACTGCAGTAGTTCCTGGTAGGTCTGTGCTGATTGGTCAAAGAGCTGGACCAATAGGGCACAGGTCTTCTCGTATTCACAGCGACCGATGGTGGAGAGCTGGTCTAACTGCTGCTGGACTAAACCTGCGTCATCTAGAGGGTCCTCAAGCCCATCCCTACACAGACACACACACATGCGTGAAAATGGTTTCAAAGTTCCACAATTTGACCTGTGAGTTTGAGACAGTTACCTGAGGATGATGCAGACAGACTCGAGGCGGGAGGTGATGTAGGCCTTGGTGACTTCAGGTGTGTATGTCTCTAGCAGGTGAGGCTCGGTGGCTTTAACGTAAGGGACCGACGCTGCCAGGCGCTGCCACAGGCTCAACAGGTAGTGGACAGAGTTAGGGGCAAACTCCCAGTGCTGAAACACACACAATATAAAAAGGTTAACATACAACAACGACAATCTTTTTCTGATATATCAATAAGGAGGAAAAAGGTTTCAGCAGAACATTAACGCTTGCATCTAACATACCATCCCACCCCACGCACAAGTGACATGACTAAGGCATAGGAGCTCACACACACAGTACCTGTAAACTGGTGACAGTGAAGTTGGCTATAAGCCTGATGACTTCTGGGTAGTTTTCTACTTTGACCAGCTCTCCTAGCTGGTAGTTACTCTTCAGCCGCGCCAACAGACGACAAAACTCATGGTAGTTGTTAGGGTCTGACAGGCTCTGGAACACAAGCACAGCGGCGCTGGTTGAGGCACACGATGTGGTATCAGAGAGATATGGGTCAGCAAGAAAAAGAACCCAAAAAGCAAGGATGGATCTGAAGGGAGAACATCATTTCACACAGCACAGGGGCATGTAGCCTAGTGGTTAGAGCGTTGGACAAGTAACTGAAAGGTTGCAAGACCGAATCCCCGAGCTGACATGGTAAAAATCTGTCGTTCTGCCCCTGAACAAGCCAGTTAAACCCACTGTTCCTAGGCCGTCGTTGAAAATAAGAATTTGTTCTTTACTGACTTGTCTAGTTAAATAAAGGTAAAAAAACAAAAACAAATGTTTTACATGTAACACGCAACAGTGTGTGTAATACCTGCGGGTTCTCTAGTATCCTCTTGACTCCGTCCACCAGGTGAGAGAGGAACTTGGCTCGCTCTGCGTTGTTGAACAGAGACCTCCGCACCGACGCTATCTGGACTAGACACGACAACACCTACACACACACACACACACACCATTAAACACTACATCCATTATGCTCTGAAGTGAATATACCAGACACACATTCAGCTTTACTCACCAACGGGGAGAGGGATGGAGGGATGGAATGATACAAATCAAAAAAGAGCTGGAGAGTGGAGGAATCCAAAAACGCTGCGAGAGAAAGAGAGACCGGTTAGGTTACTACACAGTAATGGGTGGCACAGCACAGCTATTTTACAGAATTGGCAAAAGGTGTCACCTGATCTCCAGGAGGTGGGGATCTGAACAGTGCAGAGGTCATCAGAGGACTCGTCTGTGGACGTTCCGATGAAGTCATAGTTCAGACAGTTGTGGCTGAGCTTCAGCAGCTGCATCAGCAGACCATGCTGACTCTCATCATTCAGGTTCAGGTTTTTACCCGACGCCTACACACACAGGTCACAAGAACGACTGGAAATGTCAATACCTTACTACAATCTCTAACACACAGGCTGCTGCTACTACGACTATTGCTACTGCCACCACCACTAAACACACACCTGTTTGAGGAGATTGCAGGACAGGGTGAATATGTCGAAGAGGGACGAGTCTCTGAACGACGACGCAATCTTCCTGTGTTTGGTCAGTGGGTGGCTGGTGTCTGCCTGTACATGCAAACACAGATTTAACTCACACACACTTTCAAAAACAAATACAACACCACCACTTTAAATGAGAGGAAAGAAGGCAAAATAAGAGTAGCTCATTTTCCCCTAACATTGGACACCCCCTAACATCGGACACCCCCTAACATCGGACACTCTCTAGCGGTTGGAGGATTAAAATCAACTCGAGCTCAACATTTAAACGGCCTGGAAAATAAGTGCGTTTTGCGACTAAAGACACCCTTCTAGCTAGCTGACCACCGATTTCCATTGCAGTTTATGCAAGTTAGGTTTTAAGAGTTTTCAACAACAACAAAAAAGTCACATTTTGTGGGACACGCTGTATATTGTAAAATTCGACTGCACGACAGACCAGACATTTAATATCAAACTTTTACCTAAATTATTCATGCTCATGTATATGTGAATATTAAACCGTTATCTACTTTCTCAAAACATAAGATGAATGTGTAAAACACTGAAGAAGACGTTGGTGAAGAACCATTAAGAGTCTACAGGAGGGCGCGCTGGGCTGCGCAATGGAAAGTTGACAGGCAAGCCATTGTTGTTTTTTACTGGAAGGCTAGCCAACTAGTCAACTATCTAGTAAACACTTTGGATACGAGGTTGTTGTCTCTTTTTTTAAACTAAATTAAAAACAGACAGATCTTGTAATTTAACAAAATAGTACGGTGGCCAATAACTGGGGACTGCATGCCGATAATACAGGATGTATTCTTTTTTTTAGCTAATTGCTAACCTGTTAGCTAACATTTTTACTAGACCAATGATCACAAAACATTAAATGGCTTGATCACAAGACACCTTCAACAGTGTTAATAGATTTCTTAAACTCTGTTGAATATGCCAATAACACGAGGTGCTACGCTAGAGAGGTGTGGAGGAGAGGAAAGAGGGAGAGGTAAGTGTACCTGGTTGATCTCATTGGTCAGTTGGGATAGGATGGTGACGCCTATGATGCAGTGTTCTACACTGTCCTGCTGACAGACAGACAGATACAGGCAGATTCGATCAGCTCACTTCCTGTTTCAAGAAAACACATTCTATTGGCTTAAAACACATTCTATTGGCGACACACGTTTGTACCTGTAGGAAGCGTGTGACGTCCGCGATGACGTTTCTGAAGACATAGTCGTCTTTCTGACAGTCGAACCAGCCAAGCTTGGTGATCCTGGAGGAGACAAACACGGAGAGAATTACTCACATGGAGGAGAGACGGATGAGGAGGAGGAGAGAGGACAGCGAAGAGACGTTTACCTGGAGTACAGCTGGATCAGAGCCTGGGTAACAAACTCGGCCAACTTCGGCCGCGTCGCCAGATAGTTTAGCACATAGTTCCCTGCACACACACACAGATATGAGCCTTATGGACTGACTTGTGGAGCATGAATATAGACTGGTGGGATGTGTGTGACTGAGTCTTACGGATGTCAATGCGATGCTCCAAAGGAAGAGGGTTGCTTGTACGCGATACCAGTTTAGACAGACAGGTAGCTGCAAGGAGTTGAGAGTAGGAAGACTGGAGAGAGAAAGAGGGGAATATGGGGATACAGGCATAGACAGGAGACACCGCAACATCAGCGGAGCTTTTTTTGATAAAGTAATAATGTAATATCAACAGTTTATTGATATAGCGTCAGTGTGTGTGTGTATACTACTCACGCTGCCTCTCTCCAGTAGTAACTGACACTTGCTGAGACAGTCGGGGCTGTTAGTGAACTCCACCAGGGCTTTCTCTGCCTGCAGCCTCACCCCCGTCTCTGTTGTCTCGTACAGCTGCTTACATAGGATCTCTAACTGGGCTAGGCTCTACACACACGAGAGAGAGAGAGAGAGAGAGAGACATGAAGTGAGTAGAGCACTAAAAGCGTTCCGTGTCAACCGCCAGGAGACGGGTGTATAGTTGTATTGAGCTGTGTTCAGTACGGCACAACGATGTAGACCGTTCAGACAGAAATAAGACAAGACCACAGCCCATTTTACACAACAGACATGCCTCGCTCTCATTTCTACAACGAGGAGAAAGTTAACCAAAATAAACATTCAGCAGCACCCTATTGAACGCACTCCTCGTTAGATAGAAACACAGGGGCGAGACAGAGAGAGACGGGTGTAGTAGTGGTTAAAGGGGCTGGATGGGACTAGTCACCAGATAGTGTGTTGTACTGGGGTAATGGTTAGTTAACTTACTGACATACCGACTAAACCCATCCACCTAACTGACACTAAATCCACCAGTAACACTGCTGCCGACTATTCACCTCAGCTACCGTCAGTAACACCATTGTTGTAAAGAACTATTTACCTAATCACGCACCTCCCAGCTAGCCTGACCGACACCATATTGTTTCAAGGACTAGTCAGCAGAATCCCAAAGATAGTGTGACGCTAGCTGCTGATATAGTACAGTATGTCCTAGTATAGATAGGGTGGGAGCCACATGGCTGGTGAGAAGAGGACTGCCACGCATAGATAAGAGCTCAATACCCCCAACACTACTGCTGACACACACACACACACTAATATGGCTCCTATGAATACACAGTCCTGATGCTGTGTAGTCCATAGCTGGCTAAGGATGTGGGCTACCTAGAGCATGTCATACCAGGTTCCTGAGAACAGTGTCAAGATCTAATGGTTTGAGCAGGCCAAGATAGAATGTGCGTGTCTAGAGCGTGCAGTGTGTGTGTCGTGCATGATGACTTCGCAATAAGAGACTGTTACATCGCACGGTCAGGCATCCTGACCAGAAAGCACATCCCTCAGTGCGAATGCACCTGCAGTAATTATTGATAAGCTATCTATCCGGGTCTCTCACGAGCCCGCTAAGCTAAAGTTACCTAAATACTGACACTGCAGATCTCTAAATTGTGCATTTCTATGCACAGAATTAACATGGGAGGGGTGAAGACAATTTAATCAACACATAGGTGTTGCTACATAGCTACATGTCCGACTTAGCTATCAACAAAATTATTAGCCAGATACTGTTGCATCAGCAGTGTAGCTGGCTAAGTTAAGTAGTCACCGACAGCTTGAGGTTACTACAAACACAAAAAGGAGCTATGGACAGCATGAGGCAGATATACACAAAGACTTTGTCATTTCAACAGAAACACCGTAGAAAGCACAGTAAATGTGCTTTACAGCATTAAACACTGACTCCATTGTGGGTAAAATTATGAAAAATACTTAGTAATTTTTGACCAGAGGCTTCCAATTAGTTAACATAATGTATTTATTTTCAGTAATAGCTTATGCCTACTGTAGATTAAAATGATCTGTTCCAGGCAACAATCTCATGCTGTCGGGTGAGACATGAAGCTCAGACTATTTTAGTAAAGTGGGTGTGAAGTGGAATAACATTTTCAGCAGCTGCTGGTTTGACTTGCTTATAAGTATCTTTATTGCTAGCCAACTTTGAATTACTGCATGTTTTCTAACCTAACCAGCTAGCTAGCTGGCTAACGTTGCCACAAGCCATTTCTGTCTTCACTAAATTGCTCGGCAAAATATTGACGTACAACCTAGGAAAACATCACCCAAAAATAAATGTTGTGATGATGATAGGCCTCGCTGTACAACAGCTTCTGAATGCCATAAAGAATACACAGATACATAACCGTTTGCAGACCAGGAGTGTCTGTATAGCCTCTCCCTACTAACCATTTGTTTAATTTAAACATTGTTCCATAATGTTACAGTATTAGCTAAACCTGTTCACTTTACCAGTAGTACGCAAACATTCGGTGGCACAGAAAGAAGAAAAAAAAAGGTTGTGAGTCTGGTAAAAAAATCAGTGGTATTGTGTAGGCCAGGGCTTCCAACCCTGTTCCTGGAGAGCTACCGTCCAGTAGGTTCATTACAACCCTAATCTAGTACACCTGACAGGGTTCCCTTAGGAAAATTTGGCGCTGGACAAAGTGACCGGCAAGATTTCAATTTACTGGACATTTGAGAAACTTACCAGACATCCATATGCATTGGGTGCGTAATGCCTTAGGGCATCCACACACAGTGCTCAAAATCACATTCAGATTATTGCAATTCATCTTAATAGAAATTAGCCTGTAAAGTTTTTATAAAGTATGCCAACATGACGTGCTTTTCAATAAAAACCTAACATTGTCCGTTGCGTCTTCATCCCTGCTATAAATCATAAACTAATATCACTTAAAACACTTAGCCTTGAAGAACAAGTTGCCTACACAGTAATAAAACAATGTCAAAATATATCTGTAAAATATCATTTCCAAACGACCTGTTCTATAGGCTATTTGTATGAACATTTTAATTAATAAATAACAAAAACACGTTTTCAAATACAATCTAGGCCTCTCCAATTTGATTTAGCCTAGGCATGAACATTTTAATTAGGCCTAATAAATAACAAAAACATGGCTCTCTAGTAACACCTGGGCCGGCCCGCCCCACTCCTGCTGCGATTCAGCACCACAGCAGTGGAAGGAGGCCACTCCAGACAGTCACGAAATGAAAAAATTATAAAACTGATGTTGGACAAACAAATTCGATATGTAAATAAACATAATTTGTTAAGACTGGTTCATTGAAAGAAAGCCTATTTTACAATGCTCATGTGAAACAAAGACATGTGAAACAAAGACAGAGCCATGTATTTATGAAAGCACTTGTTTCCAAAGCTCAAATGATACCTCTTTTTACACTTATATAATTTTTAAATTAGTGTGGTAATGATGCTCCTATTTGGTTAAATGTGTTAACTGTTGTTACTTCTTTTGCCAATTCCGTTAATTTGCTGTTACCAATTTGAATAAATGCATGTACAAATGTATTGTTTGTCTTACATTTAGATTAAGACACCAGATTTGCCAGCTTAATACTGTCATTTTCATTTACAGCAAAGATGTAATACATTTCATAGTACTATTTTTTTTTACTGTAAAATATTACAGCATCTCTAAATGCACAGCAGGGTTGAGAAAAAAAAAAGTGTTTTATTTAACTAAACAAATCAGCTAAGAACAAATTCTTATTTACAATGACGGCCTAGGAACAGTGGGTTAACTGCCTTCTTCAGGGGCAGAACGACCTTGTCAGCTCGGGGATTCGATCCAGCAACCTTTCGGGCAACTGACCCAACGCTCTAACCACCAGGCTACCTATTAAGCTGGCAACTTCGGTGCCAGTATAATGCTGTACATTTACAGGTAAACATTTTTCAATGTAGTTTATGTATTCATTGCTTGAGGTGACAGCTGTAAGTGCTACCTAATGTCAATGGTACAAGGTGCCCACATGACAGCTCGACATAGCTAGCTTGTAGCTGGAATGCTGGCTATGTAAAATTGGCTGGAAAGCTGGCTAACGTTAACGTTAGTTGATTTGCTAATGCTATGCTAGCTAACTATGCGTGTCAGTTTCGCAGTGGAACATTGCTCTGGTTGCATAATGTGCACGGTGTGGTTTAAGTAGCCAAATAACAACGATGCACGAGCTGTCGAGCTAGCGACATTGCTGCTCACAGCGTGTAAAAACGCAATGATATTTCGAAAGGGGTAGCGCGGGAGAAATGTATTGTGCTGCTTGTAAGCTAGCAACAGCCAACTCCTTCGCTAACCAATAGCACAACATTGAGGTCTGACCAAGCAAGCCAATCACAATCCAAGAATTACATTTGCACATTAGATACATTTTAGTTCAGAGCGGCGAATGCGGTCTTGAGTTGCTAACCAATTAGTGCTAGCTAACAACTTAGCTAGCGTTACTGTAGCAAGTTAGCCCCCCTCCATCTTCTCCTAGCTAGCAGATAGGCCTACCCATTGAACATATCTGTTGAAGGGTTTGTTTAGCGTTACTTCCTTAAATAGGCTAGAGATAAAAACACAATAACTAGCCGGTACAAGCGATACAATCGCCCAGTTCAAACCGTCTTCTTTCATAAACAAAAATGTGTTCTGTCCGCATCTCTAGGTAGTTAGCTAGCTAAACGGCGAAAGTTAACGTTACACGATGACAGGCCACAAGTCAACACTGCAGCCCGCATCCTATACATATATATCCCACACAACCTGTACGGCGACTGCGTAATGGATGCATTCACTATATATCAAATAACGTATCGAAATATATATTACAGATCATTCAAATAGTTATTGTGGATTTATATACTACAAAAACATAAAGCTGTGGTTACCTGCACATGATCCGCCATTTTGCTCCATTCATGCTCCTCTCTCACTCCCCCTAACAAAGTGCATGCGCGCAGATTTTCACATTCAGTAAGCATTTACGCTCGGGAGTCGCGCAATCGTTACGAAAGTTGCCCCGTGCAACTTTACAGAATTTTTAAATCCGTAAAATAAAATACCGCTCACATAAAGCAAACCCCGCTCTTTGTTTACCTCGCTCTTAAAGATAAACTGCTTAATTGCGTTATTTTCTGTTCTGAAATTAGTTTAATCAAACACTATAGAAAGTTTTATGAGTGTGGCACTGCATGCTAAACAGTAGTTAAATACGGTTAAATATGTAGTCTTCCAGTCCTTTGTGTCTGCTTTGGGGATTGGGGACATACATGTTGTAAACCTTTGCTTCCTTTAATAATGCTTTGTTTCACAGTCTAGATGAGCCAACAGAAGTCTTCAGGTCTCGTGGTCACACATCATGGAAGTCTGGTTTCAAACTACTTTTACACTACACCACATTTTGACCTAATTATTCTTGCAGATATCCAGCCGAGTTACAGGCCCAATGTGACTGACAGGATTTGAACTTGGGTCTCCAGGTTCCAAAAAAAGCACATAACCCCCTAAACCAAAACCTGTGCATTCGCTCAGTGAACTATTGGGGAGACAAAACAAGTCATCAGGTCTCAGCTAACGTTACTCAAGTCGATCACCTCTGTTACACTTTTACATGATCACAGATGGACCAGTAGGCCTAAAATACCATTCTCAGTGAGGTCATGCCAGGGCCATTCTCATGAATATGGATTGCTAGGACAGTTCCATGTTTTACCACCAGATGACACCCCCCTCTAACAGGCTATGGTTGAATCGTTTGGTTGAAAAAAAAAAAAAAAGTGCCTGCATATTGTAAATGTCATCATGTCTCAATGAGAAGGTCTGCTGGTGAGATGAGAGGTATACCCTGGTGTTGTCCAGTCACAGTCTGACCTAACCTGTCTGCAGCAGGAGACTGGCTGGGGAGGAAGAAAGATCAAATCATATTTGCCACATGCACAGAGTACAATAGGTTTAGACCTTACTGTGAAATGCTTACTTTACAACCCCTTAAACAATAATGCAGTTCAAGAAATAGAGTTAAGAAAATATTTACTAAATAAAGTAGAAAATACAATAATTTATTATAGGCATCAGATTAGTGTCCTGCTCCTTGAAAGCACCAGTTCCAGCCTTTAGCTCGGTGTGGATATTGCCTGTTTTTATTTGAGATTTTTTTTAATTTCACCTTTATTTAACCAGGTAGGCCAGTTGAGAACAAGTTCTCATTTACAACCGTGACCTGGCCAAGATCAAGCAAAGCAGTGTGACACAAACAACAACACAGAGTTACACATGGAATAAACAAACGTACAGTCAATAACACAATAGAGAAGTCTATATACAGTGTGTGAAAATGAAGTAAGATTAGGGAGGTAAGGCAAAAAATAGGCTGTAGTGGCAAAATAATTACAATTTAGCAAATAAACACTGGAGTGACAGATGTGCAGAAGATGAATGTGCAAGTAGAGATACTGGGGTGCAAAGGAGCAAAAAATATGTAAATAAAATAAATAACAATATGGAAATGAGGTAGTTGGATGGGCTATTTAAAGATGAGCTATGTACAGGTGCAATGATCTGTAAGCTGCTCTGATAGCTGATGCTTAAAGTTAGTGAAGGAGAGTCTCCAGCTTCAGTGATTTTTGCAATTTGTTCCAGTCATTGGCAGCAGAGAACTGGAAGGAAAGACGGCCAAATGAGGAATTGGGGGTGACCAGTGAAATATACCTGCTGGAGTGCGTGCTACGGGTGGGTGCTGCTATGGTGACCAGTGAGCTGAGATAAGGTGGGGCTTTACCTAGCAAAGACTTATAGATGACCTGGAGCCAGTGGGTTTGGCGATAAATATGAATTAATGGGCAGCCAACAAGAGCATACAGGTCGCAGTGGTGGGTAGTATATGGGGCTTTGGTGACGAAACGGATGGCACTGTGATAGCTATTTTGTAAATGACATCACCAAAGTCAAGGATCGGTAGGATAGTCAGTTTTACGAGGGCATGTTTGGCAGCATGAGTGAAGGAGGCTTTGTTGCGAAATAGGAAGCCGAATCTAGATTTCATTTTGGATTGGAGATGCTTAATATGAGTCTGGAAGGAGAGTTTACCGTCTAACCAGACACATAGGTATTTGTAGTTGTCCACATATTCTAAGTCAGAACCGTCCAGAGTAGTGATGCGAGGCAGGCGGGCTGATGAGGGCAGCGATCGGTTGAAGAGCATGCATTTAGTTTACTTGCATTTAAGAGCAGTTGGAGGCCGTGGAAGGAGAGTTGTATGGCATTGAAGCTCTTCTGGAGGTTTGTTAACACAGTGTCCAAAGAAGGGCCAGATGTATACAGAATGGTGTCGTCTGCGTAGAGGTGGATCAGAGAATCACCAGCCGCAAGAGCGGTATCATTGATGTATACAGAGAAAAGAGTCGACCCGAGAATTGAACCCTGTGGCACCCCCTTAGAGATTGCCAGAGGTCCGGACAACAGGCCCTCCGATTTGACACACTGCACTCTATCTGAGAAGTAGCTGGTTAACCAGGCGAGGCAGTCATTTGAGAAACCAAGGCTGTTGAGTCTGCCGATAAGAATGCAGTGATTGACAGAGTTGAAAGCCTTGGCCAGGTCGATGAATACGGCTGCACAGTATTGTCTTTTGTCGATGGCGGTTATGATGTCGATTAGGACCCTGAGCGTGGCTGAGGTGCACCCATGACCAGCTCGGAAACCAGATTGCGTAGCGGAGAAGGTACAGTGGGATTCGAAATGGTCGGTGATCTGTTTGTTAACTTGGCTTTCAAAGGCCTTAGAAAGGCATGGTAGGATAGATATAGGTCTGTAAAAGTTTGGGTCTAGAGTGTCTCCCCCTTTGAAGAGGGGGATGACCGCGGCATCTTTCCAATCTTTGGGGATCTCAGATGAAACAAAAGAGAGGTTGAACAGGCTAGTAATAGGGGTTGCAACAATTGTGGTGGATAATTTTAGAAAGAGAGGGTCCAGATTGTCTAGCCCAGCTGATTTGTAGGGGTCCAGATATTGCAGCTATTTCAGAACATCAGCTATCTGGATTTGGGTGAAGGAGAAATGGGAGAGACTTGTGCAAGTTGCTGTGGGGGGTGCAGAGCTGTTGACCGGGGTAGGGGTAGTCAGGTGGAAAGCATGGCCAGCCGTAGAGAAATGCTTATGGAAATTCTCGATTATCGTTGATTTATCGGTGACAGTGTTTCCTAACCTCAGTGCAGTGGGCAGCTGGGAGGAGGTGCTCTTATTCTCCATGGACTTGACAGTGTCCCAGAACATTTTGGAGTTTGCGCTACAGGATGCACATTTCTGTTTGAAATAGCTAGCCTTTGCTTTCCAACTGCCTGTGTATATTGGTTCCTAACTTCCCTGAAAAATTGCATATCGCGGAGGCTATTCGATGCTAATGCAGTACGCCACAGGGTGTTTTTGTGCTGGTCAAGGGCAGTCAGGTCTGGCGTGAACCAAGGGCTATATCTGTTCCTGGTTCTACATTTATTGAACGGGGCATGCTTATTTAAGATGGTGAGGAATGCACTTTTAAAGAGCAACCAGACATCCTCTACTGATGGGATGAGGTCAATATCCTTCCAGGATACCCAGGCCAGGTCGATTAGAAAGGCCTTCTGGCTGAAGTGTTTTAGGGAGCGTTTGACAGTAATGAGGGATGGTCGTTTGACCGCGGACCCATTACGGACGCAGGCAATGAGGCAGTGATCGCTGAGATCCTGGTTGAAGACAGCCAAGTTGTATTTAGAGGGCAGGTTGGTCAGGATGATATCTATGAGGGTGCCCGAGTTTACGGATTTGGGGTTGTACCTGGTAGGTTCTACAGAAAGTATTCGTACCCCTTGACTTTTTCCACGTTTTGTTAGGTGGCAGCCTTACTCTAAAATGGATTAGATTGTTTTTTTTCTTCATCAATCTACACACAATACCCATAATGACAAAGCAAAAACAGTTATTGCTAACTTACTTTTCAAAAACAAATGAAATATTATATTTCCAAAAGCATTCAGACCTTTTACTCAGTACTTTGTTGAAGCACCCTTGGCAGCGATTACAGCCTTGAGTCTTCTCGGGTATGACGCTACACTCTTGGCACACTTGTATTTGGGGAGTTTCTCCCATTCTTCTCTGCTGATCCTCTCAAGCTCTGTCAGGTTGGATGGGGAGCGTCGCTGCACAACTATTTGAAGGTCTCCCGAAAGATATTAGATTGTGTTCAAGTTCGGGCTCTGACTGGGCCACTCAAGGACATTCAGAAACTTGTCCTGAAGCCACTCCTGCATTGTCTTGGCTGTGTGCTTAGGGTCATTCTCCTGTTGGAAGGTGAACCTTCACCCAAGTCTGAGGTCCTGAGCGGTGTGGAGCAGGTTTTCATTAGGGATCTCTCTGTACTTTGCTCCGTTCATCTATGCCTCAATCCTGACTGGTCTACCAGTCCCTGCCTCTATAAAACATCCCCACAACATGATGCTACTACCACCATGCTTCACCGTAGGGATGGTGGCAGGTTTCCTCGAGATGTGACCCTTGGCATTCAGGCCAAAGAGTTACATTTTGGTTTCATCAGACCAGAGACTCTTGTTTCTCATGGTCTTTAGGTACCTTTTGGCAAATTCCAAGCACAAACACAGAAATTGGTTTATAGAAAAGCACAAACAGAGCACAGAAATGTGTTATCAGAAAAGCACAAACATAAAAATGGCCATCGCATTCCATCCTCTTATCACTTGTGTGAAAATAATCATAACATTTCAATGTAAGCATTTAGATTTTAGCTTGTATATCATATTTCTATTTCAGTAAGGGAAATCATCACAAAAACCCAAACACTTCATCATTTCAAACCCTTCATTCTTGGTTGTACAATCCAATTAGTATGCTAATATTATTATCATAATAAAGGTTATACTTCTATTAACGGGAGTGAATTGATCAAAAATACACACACACACACACACACAGCATGTTAAATATCACAATTCAGACAAACTAAGAAAAAAACACACGCTGCAGCCCATTTTGCAACTTAGGATCCCCAACTTCCAAACAGGAATTCCAACCAAGTTGCAGGCATCCACTCTGTTTGTGGGGAATTATTCTTAGCAACAGTGGCAATGTATTCAGCGAAATCAGTCCTATCAGAAGAGGAACCTGGAACATAAGTACATTCATCGCCAATGATTGCACAAGTGCCCCCTTGACCTGCCAAAAGATAGTCAAGAGCCTCTCTGTTTTGCAGAGCCAATTTACTTTTTTTTTTAGCATTGACAATTTTCTCTACGTCTCTAGATATCTTCCGAATTTGGTCTAGGGCACATGCATATTGACTTTCACAGGGAAGAGAGAGAACACATGTTATAACAGTTCCACACCAACATTGATAAGAATGAGATTGGGGCAAGGTTAGCCCAAGCTAAAATCTAGTGTCTCTCCTCACATTTTAGGGGCATAGCTCTGTCTCAAGAAGCCTCGCATTTCCAAATCATAATTATAACTATTGATAAATTATCCACCCCAAATTTAGAATGACAGTCCTTAGTGCTTCACATTGGTTCTATCACTTTAATTTAAGACCCTCAACTTAGCACACACCGACACATCGATACTGGCAGAATATACATTTACATTGACATACAGTATATTCAAAAATGTCCTATACCGGAGCTTGAGTAAATTACATTACTAAGCTGCTCCCGATTGTACTACGTCAGGACATGGAAATCGATTCTATTGTAGTTCGTGTGGGTTTTAATAACATTATGAAGGCAGCTCTGAACAGTTGAAACTGGATTTTAAAGAGCTGATTGACTCTCTGCTAGACACTAACAAAAGACCCATCATATCTGGCCCTGTGCCCTCTCTGAATCGTGGCATTGAGCGCTTTAGCAGGATTATTTCTCTTCACAACTGGCTTCGTGATTATTGCACCTCAATGATTGTAACTTTTGTTAATCATTTGGATACCTTTTGGTAACAAAACACGTTTTTTAAGGAGGGTGGGATCCACCCAAATCATTTGGGTTCCTGGATCCTTTCACAGCATTATAAGGCTACGTTAAGACAATGACTTATCAATGACCCAAAGCCCAGCTCAGCTAATCCCTACCATTGTGACGCAGAGTTGTCATAATGCTTCAGCCAATGTACATTACACCAGGGGCATTGGTAGACACAATGTAAGTAACCTAATTTATGTCACTCTAACTGCCCTGAATGCCTCTGTTGATCTTACAGCTATTGTATGTAGTAATCATGTGCCTATGAATCAGATTTATACTGTTAGCACTGAGGCGGTGTGCCCTAGGAGGAAGTCCACTATGTGCAGTTCACCCTGCACTAGCATAAATAACATGAGCATATCTACTTCTGCTAAGCTTCCCAGTAAAGCAATGAAAACAAGTAAGCATCCCAGAAGAAAAGTGCTCAAAATAGCTCACGTTAACAAGGTCCCTGAAAACAATAATTTGCTAGTAACAGATGGCATTCATATTCTGAATATCTCTGAAACTCACTTACATAATACCTTTGATGATACAGTGGTAGGAATACAAGGTCAAATTACTGAAGATAATAGCGGACGATATTGCCACATTTTCCATTTAATCCTACTAGAAAGTGTGTGCCCCCAGGCTTGGAGGGAAGTAAAAGTCATTCCGCTACCTAAGAACAGTAAAGCCCGCTTCACTGTCTCAAATAGCCGACCAATCAGCCTGTTACCAACCCTTAGTTACCTTTTGGAAAAAATGTGTTTGACCAGATTCAATGCTATTTTACAGTAAACAAATTGACAACAGACTTTCAGCATGTTTATAGGGAAGGATATTCAACAAGCACAGCACTTACACAAATGTCTGATGATTGGCTGAAAGAAATTGATGATAAAAAGATGGTGGGGGCTGTTTTGTTTGACTACAGTGCGGCTTTTGACATTTTCGATCTAAGACTGCTGGTGGAAAAATGTACAGTACCAGTCAAAGGTTTGGACACACCTACTCATTCAAGGGTTTTTCTTAATTTTTTACTATTTTCTACATTGTAGAAAATAGTGGAGACATCAAAACTGTGAAATAACACATATGGAATCATGTAGTAACCAACATTAAAAAAATATGTATATTTTATATTTGAGATTCTTCAAAGTAGCCACCCTTTGCCTTGATGACAGCTTTACACACTCTTGGTATTCTCTCAACCACCCCCTTCCTACTGGCACTCATCCTTCTGGCATTTCTACATGTTCTTCTTCAGATAGTGTTTCAGTTCGTCCTAGAGTGTTGGAGGCTATTTTGTAAATGACATCGCCGAAGTCAAGGATCGGTAGGCTAGTCAGTTTTACTAGGGTATGTTTGGCAGTGTGAGTGAAGAAGGCTTTGTTGCGAAATAGGAAGCCAATTCTAGATTTAATTTTGGATTGGAGATGCTTAATATGAGTCTGGAAGGAGAGTTTACAAATTAGCCAGACACCTAGGTATTTGTAGTTGTTCACATATTCTAAGTCAGAACCGTTCAGACTAGTGGGTGTGGGCAGCGATCGGTTGAAAACCGCTTGTCTGGAGGTTTGTTAACACAGTGTCCAAAGAAGGGCCAGATGTATACAGAACGGTGTCGTCTGCGTAGAGGTGGATCAAGAAATCACCCGCAGCAAGAGCAACATTGTTGATCGTCCATCATGCCGACACAATGTCTGTGCTCACTTGGGCATGGTTACTGACTGAGAAAAAGTTTTATATAAAACAACTATTTCATTAGAAGAATAAAATCATATTGCTATCTTCACAAAAGTACTCTCATACTTAATCATATATTTTATACAACATTTAGACATAAACTTGATAAATAGAACATGTCCACTTTCAGAGTTACTCTTATTTCGTTATACCATACTTAATGACATCACAAAATAATAATATGACATGATTATTCTTTAGACCCCCACTAATCATTCCAAACATTTGGATGTCAGGAATAATGTTCTAATGTTTACCTTTTTTTAGAAAACGTTTTTGGCAACAATAGTCTCTCTGTAGCAAAGGAGATTTCAGTCTTCAATACTAGAGACCAAAAGGAGTCCTTTTCTGCAAACTGTTTATGACCGGTTGTTACGAGTCATAAAACCGTCCCAACTCCCCCCTCTCCACTCCTGTGGGAGATGGGGAGGGGGAGGTCTGGCTATCTGTCAGCCATTTGCCAAGCTGATCTGACACCTTTGATCCTCACCAAGGAGAGCAAGTCATGACAATGTTACTCTATATATTTATTTCAAATTTATGTTGGATACTCATTTTCAGCTTCACACTTATTAAATGTCCAATTTTAGTATTGCTGGGCTGTAACATGTAATGCTTTGGAGGGATCAATATGTATTACTGGGCTGGCACTGTCTATCAGTCCCCCATAGATGGCATGCTCTGCCCATAATAAGCCTCTACCAAGCACGTAAAACAGTTGAGTAGGTGAATACAGAAAACCATTGGTTCTATTTAACAGGGAATGGGGTTTATTTCAAAATGTATTACCAGGGTGGAAGAAATCTCGCGTTTATAGTTTTATTGGTTAGGGGTAAGTCAAGTCCCGTACAATGCGTTAACCTTATTTTTCTCAAATGATCCACTCTGAACATTCCTCAGAATACTTTTACACCGCTTACGTACATCTGCATGTGCAAGTTGTATATTATTATTATTTTTCTATTGTTACTTCATCAGATCTCTAGTAACCGATTATACTCCCTATTATGTTACTTTATCTCAAGTAACCCATTATACATTTGTGTTACATCACAAATTCCTCCTCTACACCAGTGTTCTATTCATACAGGGGTTTAAATCTCCACTCTAGTGTTCTATTTAACAGCATATTCGGTAATAGTACTTCAATTCTTTCATATCTTAACATTCACTTTTCCCAATATACGTAACTTCTATACTTAGGTATTCACATCCACACCACTCATATAAAACAACACCCCGTGCTCAATAACACCACATGCTATTATTAGTAGTCTCAGACTACGATGGGCAGTGGTGGACGGAACCCCTAGATAACGTTATAGATTTTTTTTAAACTCAGCCACACAGAACTGGAAAACTCAGCTCACACTTCACTCCACATTCACACTGGAGGTAGTCTCCTGACAGCTCTCTTAACACGTCCTTTCCACACTGACACAACCATACACAACTTTCACATCCACATTCACTTAGTACTATTCCCAAACACACTCAGCAATCTCCCTTATTACCCCATGTGTATCTTCAACCATTCTTTGTCCTTACTTCCTATGCACCATATGTAGCTTCACTATACATATAGAATAGCACGTAGTACACATTATGCTATTCTCTACCAGTGGCAGCAAACCACGTAGACACTTCTCTTATAAATGCCTACAGACAGCTGACAACAGGGCATGGTATCATTACTTTCCCTCGCTCTAGTCTTCTCTCTAAGACTAGCTCTAGCCTTCTTCTGTCATATGTATCTTCAACGGTTCCTCTATAGTCTCTACAGTCGCCATAGTCTCTACAGTATCCATGGTCCCTGGGCATTCATAGTCCCTATAGCGTCACAGTCCCTATAGCATCCATAGTATCTATGGTCCCTACAGCCTCCATAGTCCATCACCATCCATAGTATCAATAGTTTATATAGTAATAAATGCTATGGTCTCTATAGACTTTATAGTCTTGCCTCTTCCCATACATATAGAATAACACTTTGTGCTATTACTTAAGACTAGTGGTACCCTCCTTCTACATCTTTATGTTTGGTTTTATTGGTTCTATCATATTTGTATTTTTAAAAAATTATACAAATTAATTTAAATTGACTTACTGAAATCAGTTGTCGTCCCTCAATTGTTTTGCGGATGATGTGTCTCCTCCTGGGCAGCTCACAGTAAGGGTCTGGTCTGGGCTGGTCTGGTCATCTTTTGGTCAGATGGGAATTTCCCTAACGCTTCTTAAAGCGGTTTTCCTCACAGACCCACACTGGAAAGCTCCGCAAGCAGAATCAGTCATCCTGTTCGTTGGAGCCAAATCGTCGAGGAAATTGTTACACAGGGACACTCAAAGTCAATATTATTTTTTATTATTATTATTATTATATATTTTTTTGCTATATTTTTTATTTGATCTTTATTTTGTGTTTACATCTTTTTCTCCCCAAATTTGTGGTATCCAATTGGTAGTTACAGTCCTGTCTCATCGCTGCAACTCCCATACGGACTCGGGAGAGGCAAAGGTTGAGAGCAGGTTATTAGAAAAGTACAAATGTAAAAATGTCCATCACAATAGACAAGTGTGTGCTTTCCCAAATCATGTCCAATCAATTGAATTTACCACAGGTGGATTCCAATAAAGTTGTAGAAACATCGCAGGGATGATCAATGGAAACAGGATGCACCTGAGCTCAATTTCGAGTTTCATAGCAAAGGGTCTGAATACTTATATAAATAAGGTGTTTTCAGTTTTTCTGTTGTCCCTATATGGTATTGTGTGTAGATTGCTGAGGATTTTTATTTATTTAATCGATTTTAGAACAAGGCTGTAACGTAGCAACATTTTGAAAAAGTCAAGGCGTCTTAATACTTTCTGAAGGCACAGTATATGTACATATAAAATAGATGACGAGGAAATAATCTCTCTTTCTCACCATCCCTTTCTCGCTGTTGCCGTTAAGGGTTTGTTTATACTCCAAACATCAACAAAACAGATTGTGGTATGGTCATTTTAGGGACTAATGGCCTGGGTGGGGGTTATTTTAGGATTGACGGACATACAGTATTGGTAATCCCCCATAATCCTTCAGTGCTCCCTCTGTCCACTGAGGAGAGAGAGGTTTTTAATACCCCTACAGGACCATTATCTATGTCTCTCCCCTCTTCTAAGGGATAGTTCGACATTTACTGGGATGGGGGGGCTGGTCCAAATTAGGAGAGGGCTGTCTAACTTTTTTTTGCTTTGGTGAGGGTAGTGCGTTTTGTCCCTGATTAACATTCACCATTTTGCAGGTTTGACTATATAATGTCTTCCATATAGCCACATTTCCTAATTCGCTTGCTCGCTCCTCCCCTATCAAGGTGTTTTGGTACTTCCCATATGCACTGTGCTTTTCTACCAAATTCTTCAAAGTAGCCACCTTTTGCCTTGATGACAGCTTTGCACACTCTTGGCATTCTCTCAACCAGCTTCATGAGGTAGTCGCCTGGAATGCATTTCAAATACCAGGTGTGCCTTCTTAAAAGTTCATTTGTGGAATTTCTTTCCTTCTTAATGCGTTTCAGCCAATCATTTGTGTTGTGACAAGGTAGGGTTGGTATACAGAAGATAGCCCTCTGCCTGTCTCCAATCTCTCTCAACTCTACAGTCGTAGCCCTGTCCCGCTGGTCCTGACCCCGCTCTCCTTCTGACACTCTCTCCCACTGTCACTTGTCCCCTTTTCCTCTCCCCTTGTCACCATTTCCTTATAGTCCCCCCCCACCCTCCCCCTCCTCGCCCCCTGTCTGGCTGTAGCTAGTCCCCTGTGGTGATGCAACAGAAGCATGTCCTTGCCTCTCCTCTAACCTCAGTGTAATGATTTGCCTCTCTGTCCCCCCTCAACCTCTGTTATAGGAATTTAAGCCGCTATGAGACTTTTTTTCAAATCTGGCTGCTGTTGTAAGTTGTTTAGCTGGTGGATGGCGGGTCAGCTCAGGGCAATACAGTACAGTAAGATGAGGTGGAACAAGTCTGTATAGGAGAGTGCATGCGTTATTCTCATCTGGGGTTATCGTCTTTGTTCCTCCATGCATGGCCTTCCTTCACTTAGAGTCTGTATAAGAACATTAGTCAGCAGCTTTGAGCTGTTCTTAGTGGCGCTAGAGGCCACCTGAAGAAACACTTGGTGTGTGTGTTTTCGCTGAGGAGCTGCTGAGCGTAGGACGGTTGCATTGTGAGTGGGCAACGCTGGGGATCTCTGGAACACTTTATCGTGTCTTTCCATATTATACACTCGATTCTAGGTGGAATTCTCATGAAATGTTTTTTTGCTCGAATGAATCCTAAAGAAGCAAAATAGTATGAATTAAGTAAGTATTACGTAATAACACATTTACAACATGTACACGTAGCAAATCTTTCGGATGGGACGTTAAAACGGGGTGTCCTGACTGTGGTCACTAAAGTTTGATCGTTTCTAGTCAGGTATTTCTCAACTCCATCATGATTCAGCGTGAAGTCAATACTTTAAAAAATGTTTTCTTTGTAGAAATCCACACTTTTTCATTTAACGTTAATCAAATACAACCACTGACTGTTTCCTTGTTGCTGTTGTTCGAAGAGGCAACTCAGTGCAAATGCCCATGTGCCAATTAAATGTCAATGAGGAAACAGTCAGGGATTGTATTTGATGAACGTTTATTAAAAAGTATGGATTTCAGCAAACAAAGAAAGGCAGGCAACAACAAAGGCCAAACATAGATATAAAGTACAAGTTTAAGAATGTACATTTTATAAGTAACGACTTCACAGCGACTCGAAGCAACTTGAAGGAGTTGCAGGTTCACTCTAAAAACACGCGTTTTCACTCAACGCCACAGATTTGGTATAGTGGCGTTAAAATACACTGCTCAAAACAAAATCTAATTTATCAACCCATGGAGCTCTGGATTCGGAGTCACACTCAAAATTAAAGTAGAAAACCAAATTACAGGCTGATCCAACTTTGATGTAATGTCCTTAAAACAAGTCAAAATGAGGCTCAGTAGTGTGTGTGGCCTCCACGTGCCTGTATGACCTCCCTACAACGCCTGGGCATGCTCCTGATGAGGTAGCGGATGGTCTCCTGATGGATCTCCTCCCAGACCTGGACTAAAGCATCCGCCAACTCCTGGACAGTCTGTGGTGCAACGTGGCGTTGGTGGATGGAGCGAGACATGATGTCCCAGATGTGCTCAATTGGATTCAGGTCTGGGGAAAGGGCGGGCCAGTCCATAGCATCAATGCCTTCCTCTTGCAGGAACTGCTGACACACTCCAGCCACATGAGGTCTAGCATTGTCTTGCATTAGGAGGAACCCAGGGCCAACCGCACCAGCATATGGTCTCACAAGGGGTCTGAGGATCTCATCTCGGTACCTAATGGCAGTCAGGCTACCTCTGGCGAGCACATGGAGGGCTGTGCGACCCCCCAAAGAAATGCCACCCCACACCATGACTGACCCACCGCCAAACCGATCATGCTGGAGGATGTTGCAGGCAGCAGAACGTTCTCCACAGCGTCTCCAGACAATCACGTCTGTCACATGTGCTCAGTGTGAACCTGCTTTCATCTGTGAAGAGCACAGGGCGCCAGTGGCGAATTTGCCAATCTTGGTGTTCTCTGGCAAATGCCAAACGTCCTGCACGGTGTTGGGCTGTAAGTACAACCCCCACCTGTGGACATTGGGCCCTCATACCACCCTCATGGAGTCTGTTTCTGACCGTTTGAGCAGACACATGCACATTTGTGGCCTGCTGGAGGTAATTTTGCAGGGCTCTGGCAGTGCTCCTCCTGCTCCTCCTTGCACAAAGGCGGAGGTAGCGGTCCTGCTGCTGGGTTGTTGCCCTCCTACGGCCTCCTCCACGTCTCCTGATGTACTGGCCTGTCTCCTGGTAGCGCCTCCATGCTCTGGACACTACGCTGACAGACACAGCAAACCTTCTTGCCACAGCTCGCATTGATGTGCCATCCTGGATGAGCTGCACTACCTGAGCCACTTGTGTGGGTTGTAGACTATGTCTCATGCTACCACTAGAGTGAAAGCACTGCCAGCATTCAAAATTGACCAAAACATCAGCCAGGAAGCATAGGAACTGAGAAGTGGTATGTGGTCACCACCTGCAGAACCACTCCTTTATTGGGGGTGTCTTGCTAATTGCCTATAATTTCCACCTGTTGTCTATTCCATTTGCACAACAGCATGTGAAATTTATTGTCAATCAGTGTTGCTTCCTAAGTGAACAGTCTGATTTCACAGAAGTGTGATTGACTTGGAGTTACATTGTGTTGTTTAAGTGTTCCCTTTATTTTTTTGAGCAGTGTATATTTGTCCATATAATTTACATTCCATTGGTCAGCAACACTGCTGGTCCAGCATAGTAAAACCTACAGTTTCACCTTTTACCGTGAATGAGAGCGAGGGAAGCGCAAACCCTTGTCTAGACTGTACAGAAGACCGTCCGTCGGCCCGCCCCGCCCCGGCAGACAGGCAGACAGACAGACAGTAGCCAGGCTATGCTACAGTGGATTAGACAGAGACAAACAGTAGCTCTAGTCCAGTGGAATACATTACAGCGACCTGTCTCTTTAAATTACAGTCAAAGCCGATTAGCGCTGTTTTCACCGTCTGTTCTCCTCAATCTATTTTGGTTTTACGCTGCTACAGCCTGCACGATAAGTCTTTTGCGATTTTCCATTTGTATAGGCTATATTTTTCTCGTCATTTGGGATGATTTGGATCCCCTTTCTAAAAAGTTTGAGGCATGAGACTTGGGATTATTTATTTATTTCTGTCTTCTTCGCCGCGCACAGAGTGGACCGGACTCAAATTTCCCCCTGCGCGTCTGTGGTGAACTTGGATTAGCGCGCTCTCTCCTCCACATCTACTTTCTCTCTCCTATCCTGTCCAACTCTCTCCGAAGATATGATAGATATGTCACAGATATGACATCAAAAACAACGACCACTTTTTGAAATCGACTGAAAGAGAAGGGGTCTCACGGAAAATGCAGAAGAGCGTGCGCTATAATGAGGGGCACGCTCTATATCTGTCGCTTGTCGCGCGCAAAGAGGGTACGAAACGCGGCATCCTGAGCAAGAAGACGACGGAGAACAGTCGGTGGAATGACAAGTACTTTGCTCTCTACCAGAATGTGCTCTTTTACTTCGAGAACGACCAGAGCACTCGGCCCTCCGGGATTTACTTGCTGGAGGGGTGCACGTGCGAGAGGGTTCCCGCGCCCAAAAGCGCCACGGTCAGTAAGGACATGGTGGACAAGCAGCAGGTGGGTTAGGTACCCTAGTGACCATGGTAGTGCACCACCTGACATGGTTGTGCTTTGGTTTTGGTCTCTGCTCGCTGTGTTGACACTGAGGTTTGGCACCCTACCCTCACCCTGGTTTCTTACGTAAAACAGATTAAGGATTTGCAGCACAGACGGGGATTACGCATAGAAAGTGCACTTTAGTTGGGAGGAGAGGAGGGATGGAGGGATGACAATTGATTTCCTCCGTAGCATACTCTGTCTGTCCCAGAGAGAACCAGAGGCCTGGGACGTTGAGGGACAGCATGGGCAGTTAGATATTACACAGCTAGGCCTACCTAGAATACATGTAGAATATTTCAAAATTTGGCTTTACACTTTTAGAATGAAGCAGCACATACTACTACCAGTATGCCATATCCTCATGACAGTTGCTGTAGTTAATATATTCCCATGTAAAAGGTGCTATCTGGAACCTAAAAGGGTTCTTCGGCTGTCCTCATAGGAGAACGCTTTGAAGAACCCTTTTTGGTTTCAGGTAGAACCCTTTTGAGTTCCCTGTAGAACCTTTTACGCAGAGGGTTCTACCTGGAACCAAAAAGGGTTCTCATATGGGGACCGCTAAAGAACCCTTTAGGAACCCTTTTTTTCTAAGAGTGTAGTGAATGGAAGCTAAATATGGAAATACAAGTCTAATAGTCCCTATGAAGAGCTCCATTACTGGCTGACATCTTTGTAATTGTGATGAGCTGCATGGAGTCAGTGACTGGGTACAGATGTTTTCTTGTTGACCTATTACATCCTCACAGTTGGAGGGTGGAGACAGCACATTCACTGGCTCTGTGTACACTACAGTAGTCTACTAGCTTTGTGTTAGCACATTTATACAAATGTTTCTTCTAACGTATATATATTTTTGCATTCACACAGTAACCTGTAATCTGTCTGTGGGTCTCCACATCTACGTATGTACACTACATGACCAAAAGTATGTGGACACCTGCTCCTGAACATCTCATTCCAAAATCATGGGCATTCATATGGAGTTGGTCCCCCCTTTGATGCTATAACAGTCTCCACTCTTTAGGGAAGGCTTTCCACTAGATTTTGGAACATTGCTGTGGGGACTTAGGCACTGATGTTGGGCAATGAGGCCTGGCTCACAGTCGGCGTTCCAATTAATCCCAAAGGTGTTTGATGGGGTTGAGGTCAGGGCTCTGTGCAGGCCAGTCATGTTGTTGCAGAATGATTGCGACAAAACATTTCTGTATGGACCTGTTGTCATTGTCATGCCGAAAAAGAGAAAGGGCCTTCTCCAAACTGTTTCCACAAAGTTGGAAGCACAGAATCGTCCTCCACCAAACTTTACAGTTAGCAGTATGCATTCTGGCAGGTAGCTTTCTCCTGGCATCCGCCAATCCCAGATTCGTCCATCGGACTGCCAGATGGTGAAGCGTGATTCATCACTCCAGAGAATACGTTTCCACTGCTCCAGAGTCCAATGGTGGCGAGCTTTACAGCACTCCAGCTGACACTTGGCATTTCTCTCTTTAGGTACTTACCTGTGTCTGTATCTCTCCAATGTGTGCTGCTACTGTCACCTTGGCACAGTATTCAACCCCTGCCGTTGAAATGAACCTGCATTCATGTACTGTACTATATATAGGCCTACTGTACTAGACTGAAAAACAATCACTTCATCAACATAAATTTACATGCTCTAGATCAGGGGTGTCAACATAATTTTCCTTCGAATATAATTTCCAGTTTTGTGCTTTTTTTGGGTTAAAACCCCAATGAGAACAGAAGTGTCAGAAGGGCGGCTCATTGTTGGAAATAGGACGACAACAAAAATCACCAACACACCACCACAATCATCCTCTAATGAGACAGAGATCAGCTCATAGCCTGGAGGCAGCAGGAAGAGGGATTTTCATTGTCACATCAGATCAGGTCATGTTATCTTAGAGGTTGGTGTTGTGTGTTTGTGTTGGGGACAAGTTAGATCACATTTTGACCACATTAGATTTCCTCCGCACCCATGTCTGACGTGTGTGTGTGTGTGTGTCTGTCTGACACCCCTGCAAACCAACAGGACCCTAACAGCAATAGCAGCTACAGACACATGGCTTTATTGAACAAACCAAATCAGTCCATACAAGTGTCAATGTTGTGTTGCAGTGAGAAATGGCAACTGCAGTATCTAACTCTTTCCTCCCCCCCCCTCAGACTCTGTTCCTCCTGTGATTGTGATGTTATAGATGAGGTCACTGACCCTACCGTGTGCCATGTACTCAGTTTAGCTCTGGTGTATGTGGTTGACCGTGTGTGTGTGTGTGAGGTCACCGTTTCCACCATGTGCTAGGGAACATGATCCCCAAACAGGTTTGGTACAGCTGTGCAACAAACACGTGGAACAGTCTTACAACAGTATTATACCATTAGTTTGGGCGACTGTAATTACACTGTATTTAGACACATATTACAATGATGTTACTGAGGTCGTAATGTCTATGTATTGTAAACTTAATTGATGTCTATCTGGTGCTTCAGATTAACATATTCATGGGACATCCATGAAAAACAATGCAGTGTTTGATTCTGTCAGATCAAGGCCACTTAGTGGACTACCGAACACACAGCTCCAAAGGCTGGAAAGTGAGAGGGTTTTAAACACAAACACCCATGAAAACGGAAACATGTACGTGCACGCACACACACACCTTCACAAAAACACACACGCAGGCACACGCGCAATCCACAAAGACGTCGAAGCATTTAAACCAGACTAAAACATCAGAGAGCTTCAAAGTGGCAATGTCTGATTGAGAGGCAGAGAAGTGTTCTACTGATGTCCTCTCAGATAGCACGCACACACACACACACACACACACACACACACACACACACACACACACACACACACACACACACACACACACAGAGAGAGCGAGAGAGAGAGTGTTACATTTTGAAATAATAGAGCAGCAGCTTTATCCTCACAGAACATGATATCGTGCCTTAGAGCCGCAGCCTCATGTCCTTAAAGTTGCTGTTGTCATCGTTTTTTAAAACTTCAACTAAATCAACTACTGTAGCGACTGTAAGCGTCTAGGGGGTTTGGGCTGTGTCTTTTGTTAATGTCTCGTGTGTGTGTGTATGTGTGGTCCTGCTCTTGTGAGGTAGTGGAGGATAGCGTGTGTCTGTAGCCAAGCTGCAGGCTCTGAGGGCTCTGAGGGTCTGTGCAGAGCGGGGAGATAGTCACAGAAAATTCTGTGTGAAGGCTCAGTCTCTGGTGAAAAGGACAGACTGTAAACTTACAAACACCAGCAGTTTGGGAAGCAGTGTTTCCTCTAATTATTTTGGGAGGGGGCGTGCAAAGGACCCTAAAGCAACATTGAGAGCTGCAGACGCAAATGAGGCCAAATGAAGCCTTAATTGTTTTATATGGAGGAAGGGGGAAAGGATGGAATGAAGAGAGGAAGGGGGGAGGATAGGGAATGCAGACTGCCTGTAAGTGTGTAAGTGTTTTCTGTCTGTCTGTCTGTATCTCTCTTTCTATCTCTGTCTATCTCTCTTTCCCATCTCTCTCTTTATGTAAGTCCTTAGATAATCTACCTCTCTGTGGTCTCACATAGGAAAGTTCTGTATGCTAATGACGCGGCCTACTATAGGCTACTTCAATGCCAGCCAGCCGGCTGATTGATGGGTTACCATGGTTACCAGGGTTGATAGTTGAAGTGGCACACACAGAAAACATAACACACACACACACACACACACACACAGAAGTAGCACTTCAAGAAATGTTATACAAGGTGGTCTACAAGTTCTGGCAGAGAAAGATAATTAGAAAGACTGAGGGATAGAATGAGAGATGATAAGGGAGTAAAAGGCTGGAGATGAGTAGAGAGAAATATTGTAGATGAGGAGAAAGAGAGAGAGAGGAAGAGATGATGAGTTTGTAAATGAGAGCTGGGATGTGATTGACAGTATTAAGTATGATGTGTGATGAGAAAAAGGGAGGGAATGAGGGGAGGGTTGTAAAGGTTGTGTGTGTGGCCCTCTGCTGTGATGGTGTCTACTCTTAGTACACACGGTTCACTACACTCTGAAAACTGACTGTGACAATTAGAGAACAGAGTTTCCGTTAACCTGCCATTGCCAGCTTTTGGCCGATAAAAAAAAAGATAAACCAATAAATAAAACTGTTGCCGGCCAAAATGATAAGGACAAAACAAATCCCATTGCAAAATAATGCTTTTTATTCAATGATGGAAATACCATTCCATGTAAAAACATTTGACAGTCACACTTATCGGTCTATAGGTTCATTTGCATAATTTTGTGCAATTAAATAGGCTTGTGACCATTCATGGTGGAAAAATTCAAAATGCCATCACGTGTTTAAAACAGTTTTGGTGCAGAATAAAAAAAAAAAGCTACTATTTTTATTTCTCAACTGGTAATTGAAGCTCGGCTCCCATTCACCATTCAAGTGCAGGGAACAGGCTAAATGCACTCACCCACCACTTTACAATGTGAGCTGGAGGCCGTATGCATTTTGAAAACATACTTGTTTGAAACCTAAATGTTTTATTTTATATTATGAGGCATGTCTTACCTTGCTTCAAAGTAGCCTACAGGCAAAATCCAACCATGGGAACTTCGATGAAGTTATTTAATAAAGACTTAATCGGCTGAGCGTGAGTTTAAAGTTTGGGGAAGCTTAAAATGTATCCTACCATTTCTACCGTTCTGCGTCCCAGTGAAGCTTTTCATGTGTGCATTTTCGTGAAACAGTTTCAGTTCAGGAATAAAGTTTCTCAAAATCATTGCCACATGGTCAATCATAAAATTTGAATGAAAATTCAAAAAAAAAAAAAAAATGTGAAAGTTAAAAGTCAACTAATGTGAGATCACCAGCCTCTACCATATGACACATTGATACACCGAGATCCATTGGCGGCTAAAGACATAAGCGCATGGAACTGATAGCCTATAAACCAATGCAGCAGTAGGCCTAAAACGTCCATTGGTTGCTCTTTCACACCGAGGATTGGTGATCATCGAGGGGGAGTTTGTTGGAATGATTTTTCAAATAGCTTACTGTGAGGAACTATAGTTTTAATATATTACCATTTGCAATGGATGTTAAAAAACAAACACTTTCCTACATTTCTGTGCAGCAGGCCAGGAAAGTCTATGCGTGCTCAGGTGATTGCGCTCCCTCAACATTATCAGGACAGAGTAACCAGACACATGCTCATATGGAGCACTCTAGCACAGACATGAAACCAAAACAATGACGCCTGGGGAAGGAACCAAAGGGAGTGACATATAAAGGGCAGGTAATCAAGGAGGTGATGGAGTCCAGGTGAGTGTCATTATGCGCTGATGCGCGTAACGATGGTGACAGGTGTGTGTCATAACGAGCAGCCTGGTGACCTAGAGGCCGGAGAGGGAGCACACGTGACAAATATTGTAATCAGATTGCAGATACTTTTGAAAAATTAGATGATTACTTCTTGGATTACTTTCAAATTCAGAAAGGATGTTTGCGAAAATCAATCTTTGACACTTCTATGTCTTCTCAATGACATTTAGATCAGCATTGAAAAAAGACACAAATTTAAGTTTGTTCCACCTGAGTGAGTCTGACCACAAGTCAGAGACCACTATGATCACACACCAAATGTGACCCAGTTCAAGAAACTAGGCGTATGTCGCAAGTCACGACTTCACAAGAGAGCCTTTTGAACGTAAACAAATATTTATCAAAATGCGTTTTTTGGCAGAAATGCCTTCTCGAATATGTGAACTTTCATGTGCCTTAATATCAAACTTGTATGTCGAATAAAATTGTTGAGACTGCTGTCTTTTTCTGTGGCTAAACCAACTAGGCTCGTAGTTGAACAATTTGATTCATATTTTCAGATGACATACAAGTTTGATGTTAAGGCACATGAAAGTTCACATGTTCAAGAAAGCATGTCTGTGCGTTGTTCGTGTTTTGTATTATGTTTTGTTTATTCATTAAATTTATTCACTCCCTGAACTTGCTTTTTGGCCGAAATGCCTTCTCGCTCATGTGAACTTTCATGTGCCTTATTATCAAACTTGTATGTCATCTGTAAATACAAATAAAATTGTTAAATTACGAGCCTAGGCCTCCTGCCAGTGGTCTAAGGCACTGCATCGCAGTGCTAGCTGTGCCACCAGAGACTCTGGGTTCGAGCCCAGCCCTCTGTCGCAGCTGGCCGCGACCGGGAGGTCCATGGGGCGACGCACAATTGGCCAAGCATCGTCCGGGTTAGGGAAGGTTTGGCCGGTAGGGATATCCTTGTCTCATCGCGCACTAGTGACTTCTGTGACGGGCCGGGCACAGTGCACGCTGACCAGGTCGCTAGGTGTACGGTGTTACCTCCGACACATTGGTGTGGCTGGCTTCCGGGTTGGATGCGCGCTGTGTTAAGAAGCAGTGCTGCTTGGTTGGGTTGTGTTTCGGAGGACGCATGGCTCTCGACCTTCGTCTCTCCCGAGCCCGTACCGGAGGGGTAGCGCTGAGACAAGACAGTAACTACTAACAATTGAATACCACGAAATTGGGGAGAAAAAGGGGGTATAAAAATAAAAATAAATTACGAGCCTAGTTGGTTTAGCCACAGAAAAAGGCAGAGATCTCAATGTCAACAGTGAAGAGGAAACTCCGGGATGTTGGCCTTCTAGGCAGAGTTGCAAAGAAAAAGACAAATCTCAGACTGGCCAATAAAAAGAAAAGATTAAGAGGGGCAAAATAACACAGACACTGGACAGAGGAACTCTGCCTAGAAGGCCAACATCCCGGAGTTGCCTCCTCACTTTTGACATTGAGACTGGTGTTTTGCGGGTGCTATTTAATGAAGCTTCCAGTTGGTGACTTGTGAGGCATCTGTTCTAAAACTAGACACTAATGTACTTGTCCTTTGCTCAGTTTTGCACCAGGGCCTCCCACTCCTCTCTATTCTGGTTTAGAGCCAGTTTGCACTGTTCTGTGAAGGGAGTAGTACACAGCGTTGTAAGAGTTCTTCAGTTTCCAGGCAATTTCTCGCATGGAATAGCCTTCATTTCGCAGAACAAGGTTAGACTGACAAGTTTCAGAAGAAAGTTCTTTGTTTCTGGCCATTTTGAGCCTGTAATCGAACCCACAATTGCTGATGCTCCAGATACTCAACTAGTCTAAAGAAGGCCAGATGTATTGCTTGTTTAATCAGAACAACAGTTTTCAGCTGTGCTAACATAATTGCAAAAGGGTTTTCTAATGATCTATTAGCCTTTTAAAATTAGTAACTTGGATTAGCTAACACAACTTGCCATTGGAACACAGGAGCGATGCTTGCTGATAATGGGCCTCTGAACGCCTATGTAGATATTCAATTAAAAATCTGCCGTTTCAAGCTACAATAGTAATTTACAACAATGTCAACACTGTATTTCTGATCAATTTGATGTTATTTTAATGGACAATTTTTTTTAGCTTTTCTCTCAAGAACAAGGACATTTCTAAGTGACCCCAAACTTTTGAACAGTAGTATATACAGTTGAAGTCGGAAGTTTACATACACCTTAGCCAAATACATTTAAACTCAGTTTTTCACAATTCCTCACATTTAATCCTAGTAAAAATTCCCTGTTTTAGGTCAGTTAGGATCACCACTTTATATGTGAAATGTCAGAATAATTGTAGAGAGAATGATTTATTTCAGCTTTTATTTCTTTCATCACATTCCCAGTGGGTCAGAAGTTTACATATGCTCAATTAGAATTAGCTTTTAAATTGTTTAAACTGGGTCAAACAATTCAGGTAGCCTTCCACCAGCTTCCCACAAAAGGTTGGGTGAATTTTGGCTCATCCCTCCTGACAGAGCTGGTGTAACTGAGTCAGGTTTGTAGGCCTCCTTGCTCGAACATGCTTTTTCAGTTCTGCCCACAAATGTTCTATAGGATTGAGATCAGGGCTTTGTGATGGCCACTCCAATACCTTGACTTTGTTGTCCTTAAGCCATTTTGCCACAACTTTGGAAGTATGCTTGAGTTCATTGTCCATTTGGAAGCCCCATTTGCGACCAAGCCTTAACTTCCTGACTGATGTCTTGAGATGTTGCGTCAATATATCCACATAATTTTTACTTCCTCATGTGCCATCTATTTTGTGAAGTGCACCAGTCCCTCCTGCAGCAAATCACCCACACAACATGATGCTGCCATCCCTGTGCTTCACGGTTGGGATGGTGTGCTTCGGCTTGCTAGCCTTCCCCTTTTTCCTCCAAACATAACAATGGTCATTATGGCCAAACAGTTCTATTTTGTTTCATCAGACCAGAGGACATTTCTCCAAAAAGTATGATCTTTGTCCCCATGTGCATTTGCAAACTGTAGTCTGGCTTTTTTATGGTGGTTTTGGAGCAGTGGCTTCTTACTTGCTGAGCGGACTTTTAGGTTATGTCGATAAATGACTCGTTTTACTGTGGATATAGATACTTTTGCACCCGTTTCCTCCAGCATCTTCACAATGTTCTTTGCTGTTGTTCTGGGATTGAATTGCAATTTTCGCACCAAAGTACGTTTAGAACTCATCTCCTTCCTGAGCTGTATGACGGCTGCGTGGTCCCATGGTGTTTATACTTGCGTACTATTGTTTGTACAGATGAACGTGGTACCTTCAGGCATTTGGAAATTGCTCCCAAGGATGAACCAGACTTGTGGAGGTCTACATTTTCTTTGAGGTCTTGGCTGATTTCTTTTGATTTTGCCATGATGTCAAGCAACGAGTTTGAAGGTAGGCCTTGAAATCCATCCACAGGTACACTTCCAATTGACTCATATGATGTCAATTAGCCTATCAGAAGCTTCTAAAGCCATTACATAATTTTCTGGAATTTTCCACGCTGTTTAAAGGCACAGTCAACTTAGTGTATGTAAACTTCTGACCCACTGGAATTGTGATACCGTGAATTATTAATTAAATAATGTGTCTGTAAACACGTGTTGGAAATATTTCTTGTTTCATGCACCAAGCAGATGTCCTAACCGACTTGCCAAAACTATAGTTTGTTAACAAGACATTTGTGGAGTGGTTGAAAAACAAGTTTTAATGACTCCAACCTAAGTATGTAAACTCCCGACTTCAACTGTATATACACACACACATTGATTATTGAAGAATATAATTTTAAAATGCCTCATGAGTTTAGTTCAAGTGTCACACCCAAAACCCCAAGTAAGCGTGTTTTTCTCCAATGTTTGTAAACATTGTAAATGTAAACACACCGTATACCCTCAAAACATGGTTAAAACAATCATTTTGATATCGTGGCTGGTCAGTCCTTGCATCCATAGTGCTGAGCAGTTAGGTTTCTCCAGGCCCATCCCTCAACTTTTTACCAAAACAGAGGCAGGGCGGCCATTTTGTTATTGTTTCATCTGTGGATTTGTCTTTTAAACAGCTGCATTATCAAGATATCAAAGTGTCACCCACTAAAAAGGTTAACAATAGGCCTATAGCAAATGCAGTATAAGGCATTAATTATTTTGCTCAAAGCATGCCATACCATGAGCGTAGCATAAACTTTTTAAACTAGAATCAATGAGTCCAATCAGTCCTCCATGACAAAGTCATAAACAGAGTAGAGCTGGCTAAGAAGTCCTTTGTTTTGGGGTTATGCTCAAGTAAAACAATTTGGCTAACCTATACTTCCATAATTCAAAGTCCTATTCTTGAAGATCAAGGGGTGTACAATTTATTGGAATTAGGTTGCTAGATCAAATCCCTGAGCTGACAAGGTAAAAAATATGCCGTTCTGCCAGTGAACGAGGCAGTTTTTTTTCTCAGAATTTGTTCTTAACTGATTTACCTGACTTACCTAGTAAATATAAAAAAATAAAATGGCAGGCAGAGGTCAATAATCCAGAGAGGTGTAAAGCACCGGAACAGCAGGCTGGGTCAGGTCAGGCAGGGGTCAATAATCCAGAGAGGGTGTAAAGCACCGGAACAGCAGGCTGGGTCAGGTCAGGCAGAGATCAATAATCCAGAGAGGTGTAAAAGCACCGGAACAGCAGGCTGGGTCAGGTCAGGCAGGGGTCAATAATCCAGAGAGGTGTAAAGCACCGGAACAGCAGGCTGGGTCAGGTCAGGCCGGGGTCAATAATCCAGAGAGGTGTAAAGCACCAGAACAGCAGGCTGGGTCAGGTCAGGCAGGGGTCAATAATCCAGAGAGGTGTAAAGCACCGGAACAGCAGGCTGGGTCAGGTCAGGCAGGGGTCAATAATCCAGAGAGGGTGTAAAGCACCGGAACAGCAGGCTGGGTCAGGTCAGGCAGAGATCAATAATCCAGAGAGGTGTAAAGCACCGGAACAGCAGGCTGGGTCAGGTCAGGCAGGGGTCAATAATCCAGAGAGGTGTAAAGCACCGGAACAGCAGGCTGGGTCAGGTCAGGCCGGGGTCAATAATCCAGAGAGGTGTAAAGCACCAGAACAGCAGGCTGGGTCAGGTCAGGCAGAGGTCAATAATCCAGAGAGGTGTAAAGCACCAGAACATTAGGCTGGGTCAGGTCAGGCAGGGGTCAATATTCCAGAGAGGGTGTGTTGCAGGAATTAAATTCCTCTGTTTTAATACCTAATTAAAATTAAACACTCTGTCAATTCATAAGAATTTGTATGACTCTTATTTGTATAAAATGGACAGAGCCCAGTCTTAAAGTCAACCAGCAGCGTTTATTCACGAGAGTACTGCCCATTATACATTTTACCACAGGTTATAAACTGAAAATGACGTCATTAGTTTTGGTACTATCCCGTCTCATCTCCGCTCCAGTACAATGGCTGTATGGTTCTCACATCGTCTCCCCCTATTAAGATAATTTATGACCAAACCAAGGCCAGTCTGGCTATAAATTCATTAATTTCTACCAAGGTACAGACAGTCATTTTTCTAATTCTTGATTATATTTACACACATTATATTCAGTACTAGGATTAAAAAGAAAATTCATACATATACAGTAACATAATAGTATTCTGATTAGTCAGTCCTGATTGAAATGTATACATAATTAGTCATTATTGATAAAAAAAAAATCCCTTAACAGGGTGGAACAGCAGGCGGGGTCAGGTCAGGCAGAGGTCGGTAATCTAGAGAGGGTGGAACAGCAGGCTGGGTCAGGTCAGGCAGAGGTCGGTAATCCAGAGAGGGTGGAACAGCAGGCTGGGTCAGGTCAAGCAGAGGTCGGTAATCCAGAGAGGGTGGAACAGCAGGCTGGGTCAGGTCAGGCAGAGGTCGGTAATCCAGAGTGAGGCAAAGGTACAGGACGGCTGTAACGGTTGTCGTCGGGAGAAGGAGAAGAGGACCAAAGTGCAGCGTGGTACGTATTCATAATGATTTTAATAAAGATGAATAATGAACAAAAACAACAAACCGACAAACGAACAGTTCTGTAAAATGCAACAAAAACACTAAACAGAAAATAACTACCCACAACCCATAGTGGGAAAACAGGCTGCCTAAGTATGGTTCTCAATCAGAGACAACGATTGCCAGCTGCCTCTGATTGGGAACCATACCAGGCCAAACACATAGAAATAGAAAACATAGAACACAAAACATAGAATGCCCACCCCAACTCACACCCTGACCAAACTAAAATAGAGACATAAAAAAGGAACTAAGGTCAGGACGTGACAACGGCAGGCAGGAAAGGTCAAAAACAGGGACTATAGCAAAGAAGGGAAACCCCTGGTAGGTTTGAATGAAGAAAACAAACTCGCACAGACAGAAAACACAGGTATACAGTGGGGCAAAAAAGTATTTAGTCAGAGAGACAAAATGAGAGACAAAATGAGAAAAAAAATCCAGAAAATCACATTGTATGATTTTTAATGAATTTATTTGCAAATTATGGTGGAAAATAAGTATTTGGTCAATAACAAAAGTTTATCTCAATACTTTGTTATATACCCTTTGTTGGCAATGACAGAGGTCAAACGTTTTCTGTAAGTCTTCACAAGGTTTTCACACACTGTTGCTGGTATTTTGGCCCGTTCCTCCATGCAGATCTCCTCTAGAGCAATGATGTTTTGGGGCTGTTGCTGGGCAACACGGACTTTCAACTCCCTCCAAAGATTTTCTATGGGGTTGAGTTCTGAAGACTGGCTAGGCCACTCCAGGACCTTGAAATGCTTCCTACGAAGCCACTCTTTCGTTGCCCGGGCAGTGTGTTTGGGATCATTGTCATACTGAAAGACCCAGCAATGTTTCATCTTCAATGCCTTTGCTGATGGAAGGTGGTTTTCACTCAAAATCTCACGATGCATGGCCCCATTCATTCTTTCCTTTACACGGATCAGTCGTCCTGGTTCCTTTGCAGAAAAACAGCCCCAAAGCATGATGTTTCCACCCCCATGCTTCACAGTAGGTATGGTGTTCTTTGGATGCAACTCAGCATTCTTTGTCCTCCAAACACGACGAGTTGAGTTTTTACCAAAAAGTTATATTTTGGTTTCATCTGACCATATGACATTCTCCCAATCTTCTTCTGGATCATCCAAATGCTCTCTAGCAAACTTCAGACGGGCCTGGACATGTACTGGCTTAAGCAGGGGGACACGTCTGGCACTGCAGGATTTGAGTCCCTGGCGGCGTAGTGTGTTACTGATGGTAGGCTTTGTTATTTTGGTCCCAGCTCTCTGCAGGTCATCAAATCAAATCAAATCAAATTTTATTTGTCACATACACATGGTTAGCAGATGTTAGTGCGAGTGTAGCGAAATGCTTGTGCTTCTAGTTCCGACAATGCAGTAATAACCAACAAGTAATCTAGCTAACAATTCCAAAACTACTACCTTATAGACACAAGTGTAAGGGGATAAAGAATATGTACATAAAGATATATGAATGAGTGATGGTACAGAGCGGCATAGGCAAGATACAGTAGATGGTATTGAGTGCAGTATATACATATGAGATGAGTATGTAAACAAAGTGGCATAGTTAAAGTGGCTAGTGATACATGTATTACATAAGGATGCAGTAGATGATATAGAGTACAGTATATACATATACATATGAGATGAGTAATGTAGGGAACATTATATTAGGTAGCATTGTTTAAAGTGGCTAGTGATATATTTTACATCATTTCCCATCAATTCCCATTATTAAAGTGGCTGGAGTTGAGTCAGTGTGTTGGCAGCAGCCACTCAATGTTAGTGGTGGGTGTTTAACAGTCTGATGGCCTTGAGCTAGAAGCTGTTTTTCAGTCTCTCGGTCCCAGCTTTGATGCACCTGTACTGACCTCGCCTTCTGGATGATAGCGGGGTGAACAGGCAGTGGCTCGGGTGGTTGCTGTCCTTGATGATCTTTATGGCCTTCCTGTGACATCGGGTGGTGTAGGTGTCCTGGAGGGCAGGTAGTTTGCCCCCGGTGATGCGTTGTGCAGACCTCACTACCCTCTGGAGAGCCTTACGGTTGTGGGCGGAGCAGTTGCCGTACCAGGCGGTGATACAGCCCGACAGGATGCTCTCGATTGTGCATCTGTAGAAGTTTGTGAGTGCTTTTGGTGATAAGCCGAATTTCTTCAGCCTCCTGAGGTTGAAGAGGCGCTGCTGCGCCTTCTTCACGATGCTGTCTGTGTGGTCGGACCAATTCAGTTTGTCTGTGATGTGTACGCCGAGGAACTTAACTTACTACCCTCTCCACTACTGTTCCATCGATGTGGATAGGGGGGGTGTTCCCTCTGCTGTTTCCTGAAGTCCACAATCATCTCCTTAGTTTTGTTGACGTTGAGTGTGAGGTTATTTTCCTGACACCACACTCCGAGGGCCCTCACCTCCTCCCTGTAGGCCGTCTCGTCGTTGTTGGTAATCAAGCCTACCACTGTTGTGTCGTCCGCAAACTTGATGATTGAGTTGGAGGCGTACGTGGCCACGCAGTCGTGGGTGAACAGGGAGTACAGGAGAGGGCTCAGAACGCACCCTTGTGGGGCCCCAGTGTTGAGGATCAGCGGGGTGGAGATGTTGTTGCCTACCCTCACCACCTGGGGGCGGCCCGTCAGGAAGTCCAGTACCCAGTTGCACAGGGCGGGGTCAAGACCCAGGGTCTCGAGCTTGATGACGAGCTTGGAGGGCACTATGGTGTTAAATGCCGAGCTGTAGTCGATGAACAGCATTCTCACATAGGTATTCCTCTTGTCCAGATGGGTTAGGGCAGTGTGCAGTGTGGTTGAGATTGCATCGTCTGTGGACCTATTTGGGCGGTAAGCAAATTGGAGTGGGTCTAGGGTGTCAGGTAGGGTGGAGGTGATATGGTCCTTGACTAGTCTCTCAAAGCACTTCATGATGACGGAAGTGAGTGCTACGGGGCGGTAGTCGTATAGCTCAGTTACCTTAGCTTTCTTGGGAACAGGAACAATGGTGGCCATCTTGAAGCATGTGGGAACAACAGACTGGGATAGGGATTGATTGAATATGTCCGTAAACACACCAGCCAGCTGGTCTGCGCATGCTCTGAGGGCGCGGCTGGGGATGCCGTCTGGGCCTGCAGCCTTGCGAGGGTTGACACGTTTAAATGTTTTCCTCACGTCGGCTGCAGTGAAGGAGAGTCCGCATGTTTTAGTTGCGGGCAGTGTCAGTGGCACTGTATTGTCCTCAAAGCGGGCAAAAAAGTTATTTAGTCTGCCTGGGAGCAAGACATCCTGGTCCGTGACGGTGCTGGTTCTCTTTTTGTAATCCGTGATTGACTGTAGACCCTGCCACATACCTCTTGTGTCTGAGCCGTTGAATTGAGATTCTACTTTGTCTCTATACTGACGCTTAGCTTGTTTGATTGCCTTGCGGAGGGAATAGTTACACTGTTTGTATTCGGTCATGTTTCCAGTCACCTTGCCCTGATTAAAAGGAGTGGTTCGCGCTTTCAGTTTCACGCGAATGCTGCCATCAATCCACGGTTTCTGGTTTGGGAATGTTTTAATCGTTGCTATGGGAACGACATCTTCAACGCACGTTCTAATGAACTCGCACACCGAATCAGCGTATTCGTCAATGTTGTCGTCTGACGCAATACGGAACATATCCCAGTCCACGTGATGGAAACAGTCTTGGAGTGTGGAATCAGATTGGTCGGACCAGCGTTGAACAGACCTCAGCGCGGGAGCTTCTTGTTTTAGTTTCTGTCTGTAGGCAGGGATCAACAAAATGGAGTCGTGGTCAGCTTTTCCGAAAGGAGGGCGGGGCAGGGCCTTATATGCGTCGCGGAAGTTGGAATAGCAATGATCCAAGGTTTTTCCCGCCCTGGTTGCGCAATCGATATGCTGATAAAATTTAGGGAGTCTTGTTTTCAGATTAGCCTTGTTAAAATCCCCAGCTACAATGAATGCAGCTTCCGGATATATGGATTCCAGTTTGCAAAGAGTCAAATAAAGTTTGTTCAGAGCCATCGATGTGTCTGCTTGGGGGGGAATATACACGGCTGTGATTATAATCGAAGAGAATTCCCTTGGTAGATAATGCGGTCTACATTTGATTGTGAGGAATTCTAAATCAGGTGAACAGAAGGACTTGAGTTCCTGTATGTTGTTTTGGCCACACCACGTCATGTTAACCATAAAGCATACGCCCCCCGCCCCTCTTCTTACCAGAAAGATGTTTGTTTCTGTCGGCGCGATGCGTGGAGAAACCCGCTGGCTGCACCGCCTCCGATAGCGTCTCTCCAGTGAGCCATGTTTCCGTGAAGCAAAGAACGTTACAGTCTCTGATGTCCCTCTGGAATGCTACCCTTGCTCGGATTTCATCAACCTTGTTGTCAAGAGACTGGACATTGGCGAGGAGAATGCTAGGGAGTGGTGCACGATGTGCCCGTCTCCGGAGTCTGACCAGAAGACCGCTTCGTTTTCCCCTTTTTCAAAGTCGTTTTTTGGGGTCGCTGGCTGGGATCCATTCCGTTGTCCTGGGTGAAAGGCAGAACACAGGGTCCGCTTCGCGAAAGTCATATTCTTGGTCGTACTGATGGTGAGTTGACGCTGCTCTTATGTTCAGTAGTTCTTCTCGACTGTATGTAATGACCTGGGGTACCAATGTAAGAAATAACACGTAAAAAAACTAAAAACTGCATAGTTTCCTAGGAACGCGAAGTGTGGTTCTGGGATTTTTGCTCACCGTTCTTGTGATCATTTTGACCCCACGGGGTGAGATCTTGCGTGGAGCCCCAGATCGAGGGAGATTATCAGTGGTCTTGTATGTCTTCCATTTCCTAATAATTGCTCCCACAGTTGATTTCTTCAAACCAGGCTGCATACCTATTGCAGATTCAGTCTTCCCAGCCTGGTGCAGGTCTACAATTTTGTTTCTGGTGTCCTTTGACAGCTCTTTGGTCTTTAGCCATAGTGGAGTTTGGAGTGTGACTGTTTGAGGTTGTGGACAGGTGTCTTTTATACTGATAACAAGTTCAAACAGGTGCCATTAATACAGGTAACGAGTGGAGGACAGAGGAGCCTCTTAAAGAATGATGTACAGGTCTGTGAGAGCCAGAAATCTTGCTTGTTTGTAGGTGACCAAATACTTATTTTCCACCATAATTTGCAAATAAATTCATTAAAAATCCTACAATGTGATTTTCTGGATTTTTTCTCTCTCATTTTGTCTCTCATAGTTGAAGTGAACCTATGATGAAAATTACAGGCCTCTCTCATATTTTTAAATGGGAGAACTTGCACAATTGGTGGCTGACTAAATACACTGCTCAAAAAAATAAAGGGAACACTTAAACAACACAATGTAACTCCAAGTCAATCACACTTCTGTGAAATCAAACTGTCCACTTAGGAAGCAACACTGATTGACAATACATTTCACATGCTGTTGTGCAAATGGAATAGACAACAGGTGGAAATTATAGGCAATTAGCAAGACACCCCCAATAAAGGAGTGGTTCTGCAGGTGGTGACCACAGACCACTTCTCAGTTCCTATGCTTCCTGGCTGATGTTTTGGTCACTTTTGAATGCTGGCGGTGCTTTCACTCTAGTGGTAGCATGAGATGGCGTCTACAACCCACACAAGTGGCTCAGGTAGTGCAGCTCATCCAGGATGGCACATCAATGCGAGCTGTGGCAAGAAGGTTTGCTGTGTCTGTCAGCGTAGTGTCCAGAGCATGGAGGCGCTACC